>NW_015169318.1:47811-72982 GCF_001447785.1 Gekko japonicus
CGGTTCAGTGGGCAATTTGATTCTGAATGTTGTTCATAGTTAGCTATTTTAGCCAAGTTACGTTGTTTTCTACTATTTTCTGTGCTCTATTTCTAGTCACAACTTTTGGCTGTAACAGCATGGGGCCAGATCCATTTACGGGAATCGGCCTGCATGCTGTTTCCTGGATACAGGGACCCCCCCCCCCTTCTAAAAGTTTTATTTATAAGCTTTTACATTGTTAACAAGATACATAAACATATACAACCATACATATACAGTAGAGTCACTTATTTCGTTCTTTCTCTAACCATTCATACAGTCCCGACCACCTTTTCTCAAAAACCTTTTCGTCCTCTCCATATAATATTACATTTAGCTTATCAACTTCTGCTACACTCATTAATTTATATGTTAACTCCTCTCTTTGTGGTATTTTATCTGTTTTCCAATATTTGGCCCAAAGGATTCTCGCTGCCATCAGTATATAAATTATCACATATTTCTCATTATAATCATATTCCTTTGGGATCATGTTTAACAAATAGATTTCGGGATTAAGTGGCAGATCTACCTTTACCCCTTCTCTTATTATTTTCTGAATTTTCTTCCAATAGCTTTGCATTTTTACACATTGCCACCACATATGAAAAAACGAGCCTACATTTGTTTTACATTTCCAACAATTGCTTGAGCAGTTTGGAAAACATTTAGCAATCTTTTCCGGGGGCCAATACCATCTGTGACGATCCCTTTACTGGGGAGGTCTGGTTTCCCTTTAAAAGTGTTCTTTATATTTTATTCTACTGGGTATTCCGGCTGCCACCAGGAAATTTTAAAAGGATTTCCAAACCTTTATGCTTTCTCTATTTCTGGGTAGGTATATCGAGGGTTTAAGGCGTTCGAGGTACTATGTGGTCCTGGGAAGTATTTCTTTCAGAGTGGGTATATTTGAATAAAAGAGGATTTATTGAAGTAATTCACAAATAAAAGATTAACTCATTGTAACCAGGAAGGCTTAAATATTGAACAAATGCTTGGTGTATCATACCCTTTTCTCTCTTACTGACAGGGATCTGGGCATGTAACTTTGTAACCCTTTTCCCTTCAGGCCATATACGGTTACTGTTTCTTTGTACTTCAACTTTTCATAACACACAAGACTGTCTCCTCTTCAGACTTCAGAATGCTCTTAACTTATCAACTGTCTTATTCAACTCTAAGACATAGAACTTAACAACCCACACAGGGATAAGTCTCCTTCTCTCTCATACATAGCTTAACTCTTCATCAACTGTCGTATCTCTAACTGACACTCTTGACTGACATATCTGCTCATCCATACAGAATCATTTCCAAAACCCCTCCCCCTCTCTGTCACTCACCAATCACACCACTTGCTTGTGTCCACTACTCTAGACTATCATACAGCCATGCATCCAAACTTTTAAATACACACACACAGAGTTAAACATGAAATCGTTACACCATCTATGAAGCATTTTGAATACATTTTCTCTAAAAGAAATTGCTCTCATACCTCTCGTAATTTTCCAGATTTTAAACCATTCATCTATTTCAATACAATGTCCTAAGTCTCTCATCCATGCTATTGTAGTAGACCTAACCACATCATCTATCATGTAATCTAACAAAAATTTATATAGTTTCTGAATCATTTTATCATTTGATGAGAGCCAAATTTTGTCCAATTCGTTCTTATTATCATAGATCCTTAGTGTATATAGACTTTAACTGTATATTCTCCCACCATGTTAATTTTACATTATGCTTTTCAGAAAGTATTTCTTCTGTTTTTAGTTTATTAGCTTTATCTAACAGTATTTCATAGGATTCTTTATTATATTTTGTAATAAGTGTTGGCTTCACAAAAGCTTCCAAAGGAGAAACCCACCTAGGTGTTTTGACGTAAAATCTTTCTCCTAGTTTATTCCATATATTGATTAACGGTCCTCTTAACATATGGTTTTTAAAGTTAGAATGGATCTTATCTTTCCCATACCAAATGTAGGCGTGCCAGCCCATGTTTAGATCATGACCTTCTAAAGACAAACTTCAATCATCTTTTAGTTCGATCCAATCTTTGATCCAGCATAGACTGGCCGCTTGATAGTATAAGTTCCAATTGGGAAGGCCACATCCTCTTCTTTCTTTTATATCTTGTAACATTTTAAGTTTTATCCTGGGTTTTTTTGGATGCCAAATAAATTGTCTAACTATTTTATCCAGTTCCACAAAAAATTGAGGTCGTGTTAATAGTGGGATGTTCTGTGCCAAAAACAAAAATCTAGGAAGAATGTTCATTTTGACAGTGTTGATCCTACCCATAAACAAAAGATGAATATCCTTCCATTTCTTTATATCTTCCAAAAATCTTTTATAATTATCTTCTATTAGGTTGCTATTTCTGTTGGATACAATAATACCTAAATATTTGACTTTTTTCACAATTTCCATTGAATTAATCTCTTGGATTTCTTAGCTATATTTAACGTACAGTTTTTCGTTAAGATTTTAGTTTTTTTTAAATTAATTTTTAGACCGGCCACTTGTCCATACTCGCTTAATATTTTCAATAGTTGAGTAATTGATTTCTTTGGCTCTTCCAAAATAAACAACAGGTCATCGGCAAATGCTAGTAATTTATACTCATGTCCAGTGTTCCCTCTAAGCTGAGTTAGTGTGAGCTAGCTCACAGTTTTTTCGCCTCCGGCTCACACATTTTTGTCTTAGCTCAGGAAGGAGTGCTCCAGAGCAAACTAATTTATGCAGCAGCAAAATCGCTGGCTCACAACTTTAATGCCAGTAGTTCACAGAGTAGAATTTTTGCTCACAAGACTCCACAGCTTAGAAGGAACATTGCTCATGTCCCTTTATTTTAAAGCCTTGTTTGAGCTGGTTCTGTCTCACTTGTTCATTTAATGTTTCTAGTGCAAAAATAAATAACAGCGGTGACAAGGGGCATCCCTGCCTTGTTCCTTTTTGTATTTCAATTTTCGGAGTCAGATCTCCATTTACCAAGATCTGTGCGTGTTGTTCCTTATATATTGCTTTTATTATCGTCAAAAAGTTGGATCTGCTATCACTGATATTCAATTTCTGTATTAAAAATTTCCAAGATAGATTGTCGAGTTCCTTTTCTGCATCCAAAAACATTTACACCATCTGTTTTTCTGGATTATTTTCATAATATTCCAGCACATTAATAAGTGTTCTTATATTATTTTTCATATGCCTTTTGGGTAGGAATCCTGTTTGATCTTGATGAACAGTTTGAACTAGTACTTTTTTCAATCTATTTGCTAAGATATTTGCAAATGTCTTATAATCCACGATCAACAATGAAATCGGTCTATAATTTTTAACTTGATTTTTTTCTGTATCGGTTTTAGGTATTAACGTTATTATCGCTTGGTTCCATGAATCAGGTACTTTACCTGTTTTTACTATATTCTGCATAACCTGTTTTAATGGGAGAATAATTTGGTCTTCAAATATTTTATAAAATTCTATTGGTAAACCATCCGGACCTGGAGCGTTTTTGTTCTTTTGTTTTTTAATTGCTTCTACTATTTCGCAAATACAAAGGCCTGGCGAAAGAGCTCCGTCTTGCAAGCCCTGCGGAACTGCACCAGGTCCCGCAGGGCCCGAATCTGTTCTGGGAGCTCATTCCACCAGACAGGAGCTGCCGCCAAAAAAGCCCTGGCCCTGGTTGCAGCCAGCTTGATGTCCTTGGGGCCGGGAACCATCAGTAGGTGCTGCGACCCCGACCGTAGCGCTCTTGGGGGAACATATGGGGAAAGGCGGTCCCTTAGATATGCTGGACCCTGGCCATCAATATGTTGATTTGCGCTTCTTCTAAATTCGTACTCATTTTCATATTTTTTTCCTGTTCTTGAATTTGTATACTTATTAGGCTATATTGCCGTTTCTTCTGTTTTCTTTTCCAGGCAACTTGATTTATAAACCATCCTCTAATAAATGCTTTAAAAGAGTCCCATATTAATATATTAATGACATATCTGGTTGTAGATTTCTTTTAACAAATTCCTGAACTTCCACTTTAGTTTTTTCCACAAACTTGACATTCTTAAGTAATCTTGTATTTAAGGTCCATCTACTTTTCTTTCTAATCTCTTTAAATGAAAGCAAAACAAAAGTTTTAGGTAGAATTTCAGCTTCTATTAATTCCCCCAATAAGCTAAGGCTTATCCATGCCATATCTATACGTGACCATGAGCTATGTCTATTCGAATAGAAGGTGAAATCTTGTTTTTCTATATTCCTAATTCTCCAGGTGTCTAGTAAATTATATTCCTCTGCCAATTGCAGAAAAATGTTTGGTAGTTTCAGCCCTGTTTTTCTCCTACTCCCTTGTTTTTTCTTATCCACCGTAGGGTCAAACACCGCATTGAAATCGCCAATGATACATACATTTTTGTAAACTTTTAATGATAGTACTTTTTTAATTCTTTAAAGAAATTTTCTTGATTCTGATTTGGTGCATAAATGTTTATAATTAGTGTTTCTATTCCTTGTCTTACAATAGTAATAGCCACTATTCTTCCATCTTCAGGATTTAAGTGATTTTTAGCATAAATTACTACTCCATTTTTCTTCTTCTCATTGGCCACTATAAAGGATTGGCCTAATTTAGAATTTCACAAGTATTTAGTATCTTCTTTTTTAATGTGGGTTTCCTGAAAACAAATTATATCTGTTTGTAGTTTTATAGTCTGGTGAAAAGTTTTTCTCCTTTTAAGTGGGCTATTTAATCCGTTTACATTAATAGAGAGAATGTTTAATTTTTTTATGGACTCCATTTTAATGTTTGTCCTCCTTGGCCCTACTCCTATGCTGGTGTCTAGTTAACATCTGGAATGCTGTTGCACCTGATCTTTTTTTCTTCTCTTTTCTGGTAGTTGTGGCTTTCTCTTTTTCCAATTCTTCTTCTTCCTTATTTTCTTCCATATCAGAGTCTTCTTCCCCTTCCTCACTTTCTTCTTCTTCCCTCTGCCAGCCCAGGTCTTCTCCATTTTTTTCTAGGAAATTTTCTAGTTTGAAAATTGAGTATTCTTTGTCTTTCCCTCCTATATCCAAACAGTATTTCTTCTGGTATTAACCATCTATAACTAATTCCATTATTTTTTAATAGGTCCGTCAACACATAATAGTTTTGTCTCTTCTCACGCACCCTCCAAGGAATTTCTTTCATTAATCTAATTTCTACATCTTGAATAGTAACTCTTTTTTGATAAGTTGCTCTAAGAATTCTTTCTTTCATTTCCTTTTTATAGAATTTTACGTGTACTTCTCTTGGTACCTTATGTTTTTTTAGCATAGGCAGAGTTTTTCCTATAAATTTCCTCAATTTCTGGAATTATTTCCTCTTTGGTTGCCACTTCTAATTGTTCTGCTATTATTTGTGCAAATTCTTCTTTCAAGTTTTTTTCCAAAGATTCTGGTATGTTTTGGCATCTTAATAATAATGCCGCTTTGTCCATTTCCAAATTAATTATTGATTCTTCTAATTTATGTTCTTTGGATTTTAAATCTTGAATTTCATGTTCTAATTTTTGTACCTTCTTTTTTGTTTTATCACTATTTGTAGCTATTTTTAATACCTCTTGCTTATTTTCAATAATTTGTTCTTTGATTTCCTCTGTCTCCATTGTAATTTGGGTAGTAATTTCTTCCATTTTCATTTTTAATGGTTCAATTTCTTTTTGTATCATTACTGGGAAGGTACTCTCAACCATTGCTTTCATTGCCTGAGTCACACTTTCTTTAATCATGTTATTTAAATCTTTTATATTCATTTGGGAGATAGACATTGTTGGCTTAAATTGGCTTGCACCCCATACTTGGCCAAGAGAAGTCATAGAAGATTTTCTAGTGCCACTCGCTCCTGAAACCATAAGTTTAATTATAATCACTTGGTTAGTTTTGCTCTTGGTATCTAAACTTGTAATTATGTTGTTTATATTATTATTATTATCAAGACAATATTGTGCCACTATCGTCGTTTTTGAGGGTTATATATGAATGTTAAATGTAATGGGGTAACTTTAATTATTGTTCTTTCCTTAAATGTTAAATGTTAATTGTCCTAGTGCTTTTACTTAAGGTTTATTCTATGAATCTTTTGTTTCCTTTTACATCCACCCCCTTGGTTGAACTTAATTTCTTTGCTGTCCCTTTAAATTTTCACCTATAAGTTTATCCCTCTCTTTTTTCTCTTGCACTGTCCCCCCTTTTTAAAATTATTTACTCTTTTCTTTGTTTCGCTGTGTCCACTGGTTCTACTAAGATTGTCTCTGTCTATTGCCACGTCTCCTCTGCTTCAACTCTCGCCCTTCTGCACAGTCCAGAGTCATTAGTTGAAGTCGTTCCTTCTGGCCCCTCCTTTCTTCGGCTTCGCTCTCCTTCCCCGGCTCTCCTCACACTCCTTCTGGCCCCTCCCTTCTCCGGTGTCACACAATCCACCTCCGGCCTCTCACTCCTTCTGGCCCCCTCCTTTCTCCGGCGTCGCTTGAATCACCTCCGGCTCTCCTCCGTCGCCTCTGCTTCTCTCTGTTTCACCCTTCCTGGCCCCTCCCTTCTCCGGCTCTCCTCTCACTCCATCTGGCCCCTCCCTTCTCTGGCATCACGCAATCCACCTCCGGCCTCTCGCTCCTTCTGGCCCCCTCCTTTCTCCGGCGTCGCTTGAATCACCTCCGGCTCTCCTCCGTCGCCTCTGCTTCTCTCTGTTTCACCCTTCCTGGCCCCTCCCTTCTCCGGCTCTCCTCTCACTCCATCTGGCCCCTCCCTTCTCTGGCATCACGCAATCCACCTCCGGCCTCTCGCTCCTTCTGGCCCCCTCCTTTCTCCGGCGTCGCTTGAATCACCTCCGGCTCTCCTCCGTCGCCTCTGCTTCTCTCTGTTTCACCCTTCCTGGCCCCTCCCTTCTCCGGCTCTCCTCTCACTCCATCTGGCCCCTCCCTTCTCTGGCATCACGCAATCCACCTCCGGCCTCTCGCTCCTTCTGGCCCCCTCCTTTCTCCGGTGTCGCTCGCACCACCTCCATCTCCTCGCCTCCGTTAAAGGGATATCGCTCGTTATGCACAGAAACGCACCGTCACTGTCCAGAAAATGAAAGAAAACAACAGAACTATATTAGTTTAGTGTAAGTACTTTTATGGCCCATTTATCTTAGTGCTTCCCACTAACTATTAGAGGTTCTATTTTAGCTAGCCGCTTCTGGAGAAGCTTAAACCCAGCCCGACTTTTCTTTCCTGGCTTTAGTTATAACGCCACTTAACCCCACTCTATATACTCTTTCACAGTTAAACTACTTAGCTGATCTTTCCTTTAATTATAAGGTTTTACTTAGCTTCGGTTTGTAGCTTTCTTTATTCAAGGACTGTTTGCTTGACTGTCGATTCTTTGGGCTTGTCTGTTGCTCAACGGGATTTCTTCTCATCGTGGCTCCTATTGTTTCCTGCTTCAGGGCTCGTCCTAGGGGGTGGGGGGGTCGCCACCCTCTACCACCCTTGGACTAAATGCCCCTTGCCAAGACTCTCTCTACAGGAGGGTACTTGTGGAGTTGAATGTCCAAGAAAAAACAATAGGTTAGAGCTAGGTGTGAGGAGGACTCACTCACACGTCTGCTCTTGGCAAACCTGGTACTGGAGGGGTCTTGGCATGAGGGCTCATGGGAGCAAGTCTGCTCCGGGACTACTAGTGCTTGCCCTCATGAACAGATGGCAGGGGACAGCACTGAGGGGCAGTTGTCCGTGTGGGTTCCAGCAACCTGCCATCCCATGATTCTCCACCCTAGGTGGCTGGCTGGGACTGATCGGGTATTCAACTGGCACAGGCCAGCTGATGCTCCAGATCTGGGAGGCCCATGCTGCACCAATACTTCTTACAGCTGTAACGAATAAAGTTGAGGCCATTTTAGTCCATAAAATTTTCCAAATTTGGTGTATCCCTGGTTTGTTGTGGATACATGCTGGCACGACCTCTCCCTCCCCACTGTAAAGCTGGAGCCGCAACACTTAAGAAACATTAAAACACTTTATTCAAAGCACCAAATCCAGTAACATACCATTTCCCCAGACTTGGACAACAATCTCACAGCTATCATCTCTTCTTGAGTGTGCTTACCATTCTAATGCATAAGAAACTGGGACCCCATATATATTCTTAGTCTCTTGAAACATATATTTGCTTTTCTGCCTCAAGGTTGTGTTTTTTGTTGTAGTTGTCCCCTACTTTTTGGTTCAGTCAACTTTTGTAGGCAGTTGATGGACTGAAACTGACACTAGAGAAATTAAACTGGTTCGGTTTTGACACCCATATTCCCATGGTCATCTCTGATCCAAGAGGGTTACGAAACAGTGAAAAAGTCTGCCAAACCTATTGATCAGGAGCAAAAACAAGAGGCCTATGCACTTCACATATGACAATTCCTCTTCCAAGCTGACTTCATCTCCCTGAAAATGTCTCTTATCTCTCTCCACTCTGTAAGTGACTCATACTTACCATGAACCTTGAATACACCAGGCTGGTCTGTGTGTTCCAGGGAAATTAAAGACAACTGACATGTTCCACCACTGGGAAAAGAAAACGAAAGACAGGTTGTTTCCACATGTTTCTGCTGCTGCAACTGCAGAGGCATCCACCATGGCAATGATTAGCGACATGGGAGTTTTCCCCACTTTCCTTGCCTCAGCCTTCTGTGACTGCCCCTCTCCCCCACTGCTGGAGGGCTTTTCCAGGCTTTTAAAAAATGGGCCATAGAAATATCACTGTGTGAAGGAATGGTCTCACAAGACCCATTCCCTTGTGTCCCAGGAGCTTGACAAAGCCTTCCAGCTGTCCAAGGTCTCTCTGCCTGATGGCACCACCCCTTTCTCTCCCTCCTCGAGTACAAGAACTACACTCCTGGTGAAAGACTCTCCTGCTAGATGGACTTGCACATTTAGCAGTCTGTATCTGCGTTGGTGTTTAAAGACTCTGCCTAGTTGCCATGTCTTCACCTTTGCTCCTGCTAGCTAACGCAGGGACCATGTATCACAGTATTCAGACTTTAGGAATGGGAGAGCTCACCTGTTCTCTTCTCCTTTCCTCTCTTCGGAAAGAAGAACAAAATTTGCATGGTGTGTTTAAAGGAATTATGCTCTGAGCATTCCAAACATATTTGGAATATGTATAATGGGTATAATGACAGAGAGTTCACCATTTTCTCCTGGGGAACTGATCTCTGCCATCTGAAGGACAGTTATAATTCTGCGTGATCTTCATCCCACCTCTGTAGACTGGCAACAATGGTTCCCCATGAGGGACAGCTGGTTGGAGGGTGGAGTCTATGGCATTTCACCTGTCTGAGGTCCCACCCCTCCTCAAACCTCACCCTCTCCAGGCTCCATTCCATAAATCTCCAGGAATATCCCTCCTGGAGTTGACAACCCTATCTCCCTCCTAGCCAACCGTCAACCTACCATTATATGCCTCCTGGCTTCACCTTTCCATCTCCTTCCCCTCCCTCCTAGAGAGGAGGTGTAATTCTGACTGTTCTCCAGCCCCCACCTGGAGATTGGCAACAATGGTTCCCCATGAGGGACGGCTGGCTTGGAGGGTGGAGTCTATGGCATTTCACCTGTCTGAGGTCCCACCCCTCCTCAAACCTCACCCTCTCCAGGCTCCATTCCATAAATCTCCAGGAATTTCCCACTTGGAGTTGGCAACCCTATCAGGACTGGCCCCAAGGAGTTTTCTCCTAAAGGCCAAAATAGGTGTGGAAAAGGCCTTTTACTGACAGAACCTGGTTGCCTAGCAACAGGCACTGAGGAGAAAGTACAGTTGGCTGCTCTGATTAGGGAAATACCTGGAGATTTGGGGGGTAGATCCCATAGAGGGCAGCATTGGGGGGGATGGAAGGACTCAGCAGGGGATAATGCCATAGGGTCCACCCTCCAAAGCAGCCATTTTTTCCAGGGGAACTGATCTCTGTCATTTGGAGATCAATTGTAACAGCAGGAGATCTCCAGGTCCCACCTGGGAACTGGCAGCCCTAGGGGAAAGTCAGCCACACTACACTACACAAACTGTTGAAGAGAACAGTTTGATGGTTGCTGGCCCACCTCATTAGCCAGCCAGCCAGCCATGGTTGAGCCAAAAAGGAGAGAGAGACGGTTTAAATGTATTCTGACAGGAAAGTGGCCAAGATGGCAGTGGGTGGTGGAGGGGGTTATGCTGAAAGTCCTTTTTTTTTTTACACTGACAGAAGTTAGTTGCCTACCAAGAGCCACTGAGGAGACAGTTAGTCACAGTTAGGCCCACACAGGAGCCAAGAGAAGTGTCTTCCTCAGGAGAGAGTCTGGCTTTCCAGGAGCCGCAGCTCGTTTCCTCCAGACCCTCCCTGGCTCTGCCACCGCTGCTGAAGGAAGGTGGGGGAGCCGTTGAAAGGTGCTGGGTAGCCTTCTCTGCGGTGCAGCCGACTGAGTTATCACCCTGACAAAGCCCTGACCTTGTGGCCAAGGGAGAAGGGCCACGAGGGGCAGCGAAGGTGAGTGCTTCCCCTGCTTGCTGCTGCTTGCTAGGTCTGCCTCCTTCTCCCCCGTGGAGGGGTTGCCACTCCCTCGGCAGAGCGTCCATCCTCTTCGCCGGCTCCCTCCAGACTGAGAGCGAAATGCTGGCTGCCAGCTCTGTGGGCGGGGCCAAGCCAACGCAGTAAGGCAATGTAGCCAGGGGATTGGGAGTCCACGAGAGTGGCAGCTGTGCGGGCGAAAGGCTGTTGGAGCATGTCCAGGAGTCACACCAAAAACTCTTTTATATATAAGGAGAGATTTTAACCATGTTTAATTATGCTTAAAACCTAAAGTCATATAAGCTGAATAAATTGATGATGAGATAAGAACGAAATCAGTCAAATGCAGTCCTAAATAAAACTGTCTTCAATTGCCTCCTGAAGACTGACAGTGATTGGGCCAGGCACACCTCCCTGCTGAGGTTGTTCCATAATCAATGGACTGCCACTGAAAAGGCCCTCTCTTGCATGCCCCCGAGCAATTAAAAGTCTACCATTATCATAGTTCTCAGAGCTAGGACTTCTTGCATTGTCCTTCAACACATACTCAAGATGGAGTCTCTAGGTAAGGACTCAGTCTTTCATAGCTTGTGCCCATCCAAGACAGATGAACAACAGCTACTTCCTCATGTGCTGAGAATATATAATCTCCCCTTGGAAGTACCTCCTTCTCTGGGGTCAGTCATGATCTTTCTGTCCCCAAAGGAAACAAATACTCTTTAGCCTTTTGGCTTTGCCGTTCTCTATTCTTTAGGAGTGATGTTCTAGCAAATTGTCAGATAGTAAGCCTTTTGTTTCACTTGGGCCAGGTCCATCTGCATATTACCTAAGCACTGATGTGTTCAGAGCTTGGAGTCTAATAACTCATTGCCAGTATCTTTCCTTTTTGCCAAAACTTGTAGCCAGGTTCTAGTTCATAGGCAGAGTACAGTCACAATTTTAGGAATATTGATATGATTCCTCGAGTGGAAGGCATTTCCTCACACACTATCTCATTACATTTGTATAGCTGTTACAAAAATAGTAGCAAGGTTTCTTCTTAGTGCTATGGCTATACGTTCTGATAAGTAACCATTAGGTTTTTCTGCTTTCATGCTGTTTTTCTGCGCCGTAGCTCCAATTTTACCCTATATGGATTTGTATTTTCCGATCTATATTTAATCTGACCTCCTATTGTATGTATATATGTATGCCAATAAAGGCTTGTCAAAGTAAAGTTACAAAAATATACTTGTTCCCAGACTGCAGGGTTTTTAAAAAAGAAGTCTCTAACTGCTTTGTTTGTAGAGCTATCAGGAGAAATGTGTGGACAGTACCTCTTCTCTTACAACTCTGCAATAAGGGCTAGAGACTTTTTAAAAAATTGCAATCTGTGAACTAGTAGATTGCTGTAATTGACTGTTGTAGCATTATAACAGTATAGATATATAACTTATTCTGATTTCTTTTAAGCCTGCAAGTAAGGAAGGATGGCTACTGCAGGGACCATTGCAAGGAAAATGGCACCGATGTGGGCAGGATATCATCCCTTCCATATACATCCAAAGGAGATTTGACTGCAGTCTTTCCAAAAACATATAAAAGCCAGTCTTCAGAAAGGTCACAGCAAAACATGGGATAACTCAGAAAAGAATAAATAGAGGATGACATCATATGGGTACCAAACATGACCAAATATCTGCAGAAAATTCACAAATCAAACATATTTAGTATAAAAATGTAAAAGGAAAAGAGTTTGGGTACCACATTTAGTTCAGCTCTGCTTGTAACATGCTAACTTCTTAATCTAATTGTGGAATGCAAGCCTCTAGGAAGCAAAACAGTGCTAGTTGGTTTGCCCTTCAACACCCATGAAGACTTTATGAACAGATTGCACTTTGTGAAGGAAGCTGATGATTGCAGTAACACATGGGAACTTACTAAATGAAGCGTATCTTGAGAAGCATATCTCCTGCATCAGAAGGCTCCACTACCTCATCAATGGAGGTTACGTCCGCTGGCTCATGGTTTTTCAAGACAAATGAAATGGAATACCATATCCCAGCAAGCTAGAAAGAAGAGCTCAAGATCAGTTTTTTATTCAAGAAAGCAATCAGATATATGATGCAGGTAGGAGTGCACTTGGAAGCTGAAATGATCTTGTGGGGAAATGATCACAGTGGCCCTGGGCATGCTTTTGATCAAGTCATGATGGTGAGGAGGCAGGGTGCCTACAAATTCCCTCCCCTATCTGTTCTGAGGCTGAGCAAAGCCCCTTTCTTGGGAGGCTAGAGCAGGCCAGACCTGGCCCCTGCAGGGCTGGTATATGGCCTGCAAGCAAGTGCTTGCCTTTCCCGGCCACTACTGCTGCTGCATTGCCAAAGCCTCTCTTCCTCCTTTGGGAAGCGAGGGGGGAGGAGAAAGAGAGTGCATGTGCCCGCAGCAGAAAAAAAGCTCCCTCCTCCTTCAAAACCAAGAAAGGGGGGAGAGGGGGGAGGCGGGGAGAGAGGGGGGGGAGAGAGATTATTCTGACAAGTCTCTCTCTCTCTCTCTCTCTCTCTCTCTCTCTCACACACACACACACACACACACACACACACACGTTAGAAAAGAAAGGTGGGCAATGAGAATTAAGGGGAAATTATTTTGGCTTATTTTGAAAAGGTGTGGGGTTTTTAAATTAGGTTTCTCTTTGCCTGTCTGGGATTTTCTTTTTAAAAGACCCTGGTTAGGAATTACAACACTTGGATTGGATTCTATGGAAGTAGATGGCTAAGTGTTTAAAAATACATTTACAGGTCCATACATTCCAGTTCAACACATGGTCTCCCTCTCTCCACTCCCACCGCACTGGCTGTCTTTCTTCACTTTAAACCCCCCCCCCAGTTTTTACACTTTTAATTATCATAACTAGCAGTGAGTGAATTTTGTCCCATCTGAAAGCAACACATTATTTCCCCTTTCCAGTTCTAACAGATGGGGGAAAAATAATAAAAGAAACCTAACAGCACAGCTTGCAATCTTTATTTGTTCAAGGGAGGAAGAGTCCAGTAGCACCTTAATGACCAAAAAAAAGTTGTGGCAGCCATGAGCTTTCAGGAGTCACTGCTCACTTCTTCAGATACAGCTAGAACGTGAGTCCTTTTGTCCTTTTATCTTGGAGAGTGAAGTGATTTCAGATGCCAAATAACAATAGCAGCCATCAGTAATGAGAGAAGAAAGCTAGGCCTCAGTTCAGCCCAGGAGGATGCATCGAGCTTCATTATCAGTTGCAATTAATCAGTCTCTCTTTGTAAGAGGACTACTACTCTTACATCAGCAACTGAATGCCCTGGAAGATGTCCCCCACTGGTTTTTGGTGTGGTTTCTTATAGCTGTAGAAAGAGTAAGAGTCCAGTAGCAACATTTGTGGCAAGGTATGAGCTTTTGTCACTGCTCACTTCTTTAGACTTACTTCCATTTGTTCTTTGCATCCTCCTGGACTGAATCCTCCTGGACCAAACTGAGATCTAGGTTTCCTGTCTAAATACCAGTGATGATATCTCCATACCTACTACCCTTCTGTATATCGCACCTAATCCAATCAAGCCTATTGCCATTCGGCATCTGAAATCATCTCTATAAACATTATATCTCTGGTACCTCATGTTGCATTTTATGGCACACATGGTCTGGCCTGGTAAAGTGACATTTATGTCAGATCCAGCCGTCATAACAAATGATTCGACACCTCTGGGCTAGATGGCACTACGACAGGCAAAAGTGACTCTGAGGACAACCAGCCTAATACCCCCTTCCTGATCTCTCCTAGTATCAAGCCAACAAAAACTGGATCCTGGGTCTCAGTGAGCTCCAAAGTGTGAGCCCTCTGGCTTCCTGCCAACCACTCTATCCCCAGAGATAGAAGTTCTGAGCCCCCCCCCCCCCACCTTACCCCACATGTCAGGCCTGCTTGCCCTCTTTCCATGCCCTTCCCACCACTGATCTTGGGAGCTGAGATTCAATTAACACGTCTGACTTGAGAGTGGAATATGGCAGCCAACAGGGAGGCCGAGCAAGGCTAAGGAGGCACCAGCAATGGAATGAGCATGGAGGGAAAGGGAAACGGGATCAGGCGACTACCTTGGGGCAGAGGGGCTAAGGAAGAGACAGCCTTCCAGGGCAGGGACCCACCAAGAATTTAACCTCAGCAGCCATTTCTTCTGGTGCATCAGAGAGAGAGTGACACACACACAGTGGTTATGAGCCCATCATCCATTGGCTTTATTTAATTATTTAAGACATGTATTAGCCACCTTATAGCAACGCAAGGCACCTCACAATGTAAAGGATAACAAAACAGTTGTTTGGCTAAAAATGGATGTTATTGGCCCCCTACCCACCAGAACTGTCTCCAGAAGTTTCCCATTCACTTGGCCATGAGTTATTTGGAAACATATGATGTAGGATTTGGTAGCAAAATGTGTCTATTTTCTTCTTCCTTCCAGTTTTTCATTTATATTGTCCTGGTCAGGTCATATGTCATTATAAATGGTAAACTATTTTGAGTACATTTCATTGGCAAGAAACGAAAAGAAACATATAGATATAAGAAGGAAGCAAACAAAACTGAATAGTTTTTGTCTTGGGGGGGGCCTGCTTTTTTATATATAGTACTCATAACTGTGGCCCTCACCTTCATGACACAGGCTAGCTGATTTTGCCACCATCAGAAGTTAAGGAGGGTTGTTCCTGGTTAATATTTGGATAGGAGATGACTAAAGTCCAGGTTTTGTGATGTAGAGAAAGGCAATAGCAAACCACCTGTTCACCTTGTCCTTGCAAACCCTACGGGGTCACCATAAGGTACTTGCAATTTGATGGCACTTTCACCTTACTTTGCCACTTCATCACCTGTTGGAAACAGTCCATTTCAACGCTGACTAGAATGTGGATAGTCTAACATTACCTTTCATGGTTTTTCTTTTCTATTTCTGCAATGTTAACACCTGGGTTTCTAGCCCTGCTCTATCATTCTCACTCCTCCCCTAAGCCACTGTCTGATTCTCCACAAAGACATATTTCTTCCAGCTGGTTGCTTTGTCTGACTAGTTGGGGGTTTGGCTTATGGTGTTTATCATAAGAAATCCAACAATACCTTAGGGAGCTCTTGGACCCTTGTTTTGGTTACTACAGAATAAAATGGCTGTCCCCATGAAGTCAGGCAAGAAAAGAGCAGGATAAGTTGAAGCCTCCTGTTGGGATTCTTACGTCAGCATCCTGAGGTTTCTTAAATCCTTATTTAGAGCATTTTATGCTTACCTTTTGGACATCAAGGTCTGGATGTACGGGAATGTTGGGAGTGTCAGCACCAGCATGGAGCAGGCAGATGGATGCCAATAGAATGATCAACAGTGCAGCTTTCATCCTCACAATGGTCCTCCCTTCACACCAGTTGGGAGTCAATGCTTTCAATGGGCTCTCTAATTCTGCCTCCCTTTAGATCCCTCCTTTTGTAGTCCCAGGTTCATCACCTGATCAAATATACCCCATCCCCCAGGAAGTAGTTATGCAAAATGATAACATATAGATAACAAGGTTATTTTCCAAAGTAATGGTTTCTGCACACTCTGGAAACAAGAGAACATTCTGAACCTTACAGCGCCATTTGACATGGTTGACTATGATCTGGTGACCCGCTGGTGACCCACTGCCTCATTGATGTGCAGATACGTGGGACAGCCTTGAAGTGGCTTGTCTCATTTCTCCCTGGTCGGGGACAGAGGATGGCACTGGGGGAGAGGGTCTCACCACATTACCCCTAGGTATGTGGAGTCCCTCAAGGGGCAATTCTCTCCCCAATGTTATTTAATAGTTATACGTGCTCCATCGCTAGCTTGGTGCAGAGTTTTGGCTGTATCTGCTGATGGACAGCCAACCGAATATCACTGCAGACATTCTAGCCGAGGATTTGGAGGCTCTGTTTAGGTGGCTGAAACAGAGCTGACTGAAATTAAATCCATGTAAGACGGATGTCCTGTGACTGAACTGGGGAGACACCAGGCTGGGGTGCCAACGCCCAGCTCTTGATAACACACTAACACCAAAGCAAACTGTGAAGAGCTTGGGCGGGATTCTGGATGCTTCCCTTTTTATGGAGGCCCAGATCACAAATGTTGTCAGATTGGCATTTTTCAAACTTCTCCATGTCAGGGAACTGGTCCCCTTCCTGTCTTGCCTTGACTTAGCCACAGTGATCCATGCAACGGTCACCTCCAGGCTAGACTACTGTAACTCACTCTACACAGGGCTACCCTTGAAACTGACCCGGAAACTCCAACTGGTCCAGTATGCAGCAGCCTGTGTCTTTACTGGAACAGCATCTAAAGCACATATTCAACTGGTGCTCCACCAACTGCACTGGCTCCAAGCTGAATACCAGATCAAGTTCAAGGAGTTGGTTTTAACCTTCAAAGCTTTACACAGTCTTGGACCAACATATCTGCGGGACCGCCTATCCAGCTACGCCTGCAAAGAGCACTGCTCTTAAAAGACAAGAACCTCCTGATGATTCCAGGCCTGAAAAAGTATCTGCTTGGCTCAACCAGATCCAGGGCCTTTTCGGCCCTGACTCTGGCCTGGTGGAACGCTTTCCCAGATGAGACCCGGGCCTTACGGAATTTGATACAGTTCCGCAGGGCCTACAAAACAGAGATATTCCTCCAGGCCTATGGTTGAGGCAGTGATAATTCCACCTGGACTGGCCTCCACCTGCCCTCCTGTCCACCCACCTGATTTTACTATCAGTGGTACCATGTGCTGGCACGCACGAAGTGATTTTTACTGGACAAGAGTTATCAGTCAGTGTTACCATCTGCCACTGGATTCGATTAGTTAAATTGAGGTTGTAAAAATGTTTTAAAAGATAATTATACTTATTTTGTAATGTTTTTATGTTCTGTATATTCTTGTTACCCACCCTGAGCCCTGCTGTGCAGGGATGGGAGGGCTAAAAGCCAAATTAAATTAATTAATACACTTTAGAACTCTCAGGAGGCAACTTGTTAGGAGATATGTCCACAGATGGTTCATGATGGTCTTGTGGCAGAATTTGATATTAAGGGAGACTTGGACATTTATGTATAAGCTACATTAAACAGAATACAGCAAGAGTAGACTTTGGTTCTATCCCAGGAAGCATTGCAGTGTGGTTAATGCTGTCTCCTGAAAAACAGGCAGCGCCTGGGAGCTGACCTCTGTTTCACACATAGTTTACATTCTCTGAGCTAAAACGTACCATCTTCAAGACAAAACTTATATAGATGATAAGGTTATGAATTTTTCCTGTTTTATCTAATGACTCTTGACCTGCTCGATAACCCTGAAATGGGTAAAAGTTCATGATGCCATTATGGGGAAGGGTCTGGTTATTGTTACGTTCATATTGATCTGCACCCTGTATGCTATTGATTACAAACACACACATTTATATATTATATTTGAAGATACGACACTGCCCCCTGAGAGCTCACATGTGGAGACGTCGGATGGCAGTCAAGAGATCTCTTGCCTTTGTTATTTGGGTAATCATGTACACTACCCTTTTGGTAAATGCTCTGACCTTTTTCTGATAATTTGCTTAAGGAACAATAAAATAGAACTTAGGGCAAGCGGATGTCTTTTTCTCTTGCTCACTGAGACTTGGTGTCTAGCCAGTCCCATCCTGCCCACTGAACCAAAGGAGGGCTGGGTTCTGAGGCAGAAGCTGCAGAGAGCCCTTTGGATGTGGGAAGAAAGATGCACAGACACAGGTCATTCTGCACAATAAAAGACTGTGGTCCACCCATGTCATTTCAGATATAAAGATGTAACTTGCATTGGTTTTTCTGGCTGATAACTGGATAAAGCCAACTAAATTTTATTTATAACATCTAAATTGGGGGCAGCTGAAGGTTTTTAGCTGTGGGGCATCCAATGAAACATCCATTACATCCCTCCCCCCATGGTAGGTAGCATTCCCCACATTTGTGGTTCTGTTTCCTCACTCAGTCACAGTTCCTCCCCACCCCCCACCCCCGATTCTTTCTCAGCCCTTCAGAATTTTTGGTACACTGCAGGGGGAGCACACTACAACTGTCTTGTGCTGCTGGACATAAAGGGCGGGGGAAGGAGTTGCTGGAATATTCCAGAGGTCTCTGGGTCAGTTTGAAGGGGAGGAGTCAGCATAGTGCAATTCTCTTGTTCTCTCCCATCTATAGACACATATCCTAGTAGGAAATGAAGCTTCTCCATTTGGACAGGAGGCTGTGAGACCTGGCTGGTGCCTAAACATGCCACCTTCTGACCAGTGTTCCCTCTAAGCTGAGTTAGTGTGAGCTAGCTCACAGTTTCTTAGCCTCCGGCTCACACATTTTTGTCTTAACTCAGGAGGGATGGCTACAGAGTAAACTAATCTATGCAGTAGCCAAATGGCTCGCTCTCAACTTTAATGCCAGTGGCTCACAAAGTAGAATTTTTGCTCATAAGACTCAAAAGCTTAGAGGGAACATTGCTTCTGACACTGACCATATTCACTTTTTTTAAACACATTTTTTCCCATGCTCACTTTTTGATAGTACATGTCCATTGGCACTTAAGTTGGTATAACACACTGTGGGAACATGGCCAAACTTGAATGGTCTCTTCTCCACTTTGCTATCATCTCTAATAATACTACAGATGCACAAAAGTTGAAGTGAAATGTGCCACTCAGCTGCTTGGGAGAATTCAGATTTTGCTGTTACGTGTGTCACAGTAAGTCAAGGAAATGTTGGTAAATGTTGGATGTTTAGCAGAGTGCATATTGTGCAGTGGAAATAAAGCAGCACAGACACATATGTGTTTAGCTTCTAATAAAAAGTTTACTAAAAGAAAATAGGCCAAAGCAGGCAAGCCGGGGAAGGCCTGGAATGAGCCCCCCACCCACCTTCCCAGGCCCGCCCACCGAGGCGGGCGAGCTGGGGAAGACCTTGGAAGTAGTGGAGAGGCATTTAAATGCTTCCCCATGCCTTCCCAGGCTCACCTGCTGAAGCAGGCAAGCCAGGGAAGGCCTGGAGTGAGCCCCCCTGACTTCCCTGGCCTGCCCGCTGAGGCAGGCGAGCCAGGAAAGGCCCTGGAAGGAGTAGGGAGGCATTCTGCAGCTTGCCCGTCAAAGTGGGTGAACCGGGGAAGGCCTGGAGTCAGCCCCCTTCCCTGGTCCACCAGCCGAGTTGGGAGAGCCGGGGAAGGCCCTGGAAGGAGTAGGCATTTAAATGCCTCCCTGTGCCTTCCCCAGCCCGCCTGCTGAAGTGAGCGAGCCGGGGAAGACCTGGAATCAGTCCCCCTGCCTTTAGGCTTTAGGAAGGCCTAAAAAGAGTGCTTCCACCCCACCTCCAGCCCGCCAGCTAAAGTGGGGGGGGGAAGGGAAAGTGTTTAAATTTAAAACACTTTCCCTTGCTTCTGGGGCTCGTGCTCCCCAGCAAGGGAAGGCACGAGCCCCAGCAAAGGGATTCCCTGAATTGATGCCAAATATACGGCAGGCCCGAATGGCCTTATTCAGTTTGTTTTTCAGTTTGTCTGAACCAAATGCACATCCCTACCTTTTTGGTCAAGTTCTCAGCAATTTGCTTTGACAGCATAATATCAGACCTTCCATGCATGTCAGCATGTACTGATACTGTTCACCTTTCAGTCTTGAAAATAGGCAGGGCTCTGCCTTTCATTCTTGAAAATTTTGATTTTGTAGTAGCACAGTCAATTCAGATAAGTGTCTATTGAGGAATGCTATTTTAATGTCCATGTGTTCAACATACATCCCTCTTGATGCTGCTATGCTTAAGAAGAGTCCTGACAACAGGTGCAAAAGTTTCAGAAGTCAGTCTCAGGTTGCACATTTACACATAAGGTAAACTTCTGTGGTGGTACTCCTGTATTGCTTCTTTGTGACTGTCTCACAATAGTCTCTGTCTTCTCTGGTCCAGCTTCTCCTGCCTCCCCTTCTGATTGTGAGGTCTCTTGTTGCCCCTCACTGGCAGTCTTTAAGCAGCATCTGGACAAACACTTGTCAGAGTTGGTCTAGGTTGATCCTGCATTGAGCAGGGGGTTGGACTAGATGGCATGTATGGCCCCTTCCAACTCTGTGATTCTATGATTCTGTCCTGTTGAATGGCAGTCCTGACAGATGCAAAACACAAGACACTGCTGGCTGAAATAACTTAAAGTGAACAATACATATATAATTATATAAAAATAATATTTAATGCCGAGTTCACTATCAGTATAACTGGATCTGTGATTCTATGATTCTATCCTGTTGAATGGCAGTCCTGGCAGGTGGCCAATCGGCCATATATCCATAAAAGGCCTCAGATCCAGGATATATCAACTGGTTCTGTATATCTCTCAATTACTGTTTCTGCTATTGCATTTCCTTGTTGTCCTGTGTCTATCATAGATAGGTGGGACATCCACCTTAGTCTATCAGTCAATCCTCAGGTGCGTTGCAGCAGACCAGGTAGATTTTGTGACTTCCTCCTTCCTTGACTAATTCTGCAGAACTGATTGGTTGGCTGCCTGGAGACATCTTGCCAACCTCTCTATCCAGCTACCCCTGTTTACCTTTACTTTCACATTCCCATTCACGCCCAAAGCTGCAGCATCCAAGAAGCCTCTTTTGCTTCCATATGTGGCTTCCCTTCAACCTGCTCTTGCCAATTGTTTCCAGTCATTCCATGCCTAATCCTTTGACAATGACAACAACAAGCTGTTTGCAAACTGATCTTCAAACATCAAGGAAAATTCAAAAGGAAGGAAGGAATTTATCATGGAATGGAAAACTTACAAATGAACTCTGGGACTACAACCACATTCCTTGGTTTGCACAGTTCTCTGAAGAACTCTATTCCTAAATTCTAAGTGTGTTTACCACACAAAAAGTACATGTATGTGGAGAGATAAAACATGAATAATTTTTGTAAAGTTCTGGAAGAGTGAGAGGGAAACAAGGAGAAGAAGAGAATGTGTGATCTGGGAGGGTTGAAACAGCAAGAGCAGTGTTGACACTAATCTGTATGGGAGATGTGTAACCACACTCTGTTCTATTCCTTAAGTTTAGGTGTGCAGTGAGCTTATCTATTAAACCTATTCATTAGGTGCCCTGGCCTGGATGGTCCAGGCCTGCTCAGTCTCCTCAGCTCTTGGAAGCTAAGTAGGTTCACCCCTGGTTAATACTTGGTTGGGAGACCACCAAGGAAGCCCAGGGTTACTATGCAGAGGCAGGCAATGGCAAGCCACCTCTCTTGCCTTGAAAACTCTGAGATCTGGTGGCATTTTCCACCAACATTGACTATGTAGCACTTCTAAACTTTAAAGCTAACATTACTCAGGTCAAAACGGGAAGGTCTACAGGTTTGTTGGCCATCATTGTTGCTCTTATTGGAAGAAGGAAGGAGAGCAGAAAGAAAGAACTCCTGTAAATTTCATTCTGGTGCTGTGAAGTATTTTCTGAACATACACAAGGATTCAGCAGAGAAATACTCTTTGGGTCTTTTTATTCATTTGGCAGAGGCCAGGCCTCCAATGCAGGAAATCTAATCCGAAGATGTGGCAGAGTGCAGTGAGGGTCATCTGGAGGACCATGATGCTAATGATGCTGGTTGTGCATTCCTCAAACATTCCTCCAAATTCTGATTTCCCTGTTGAAGGACAAATGGGATTGTGAAAGAGAGTTAATGAGTGGCAGATGCCCTTCCCCCAAACGTGGTTTAGCCGCCACTATAGACCATCCCCTGCATTGTGAAGCAGGCAAACACTGCTGGCTGTGTTGGAGAGTGGCTCTTAGCTTCTGTCTTAAGACTCCACCATTTGTAGACAGTGGCCCTTTATGTACGCCCAGCTTACTTCTGATTTTCACTGAAATTGAGTCGAATGTGGTTTATTTTGAATGCTTTGCCCGCACTCTGCTCCTTCCCCCCCCCCTTTCTGGTTTTCTATTGTATACCAATAAGAAAACCCTGATAGTGTTGCAGGGTTGGTCTTTTCCGACTGGTCAGTTTCACACTGGGCATGCCTTTTGAAATAGGAGATTCTTTGAGCTGAATTTACGGTGGGGTCACCATTAGTATCTCCCCCCCTTTATCGGTGTACAAGTTCCACCACTGGTTAGGTTTTCCATCTGCACATTTTTGGGCGTTTAATGCTAATCTGGGATGGCTGGAGAAAAAATTCATTGGCAGGCAATGCTTTAAAGTTTGGCGAGAGGTGACATGTTTGTGTGCAGTTAAAAGTTTTAAAAGATGCATGCCCCTAGGAGGAGAGGCTTGGCCAGAGAAGAAGCAGAGAGGCTGCTTTGTGGCAGCTTGGTGGAAGAGGTTCATGAGGAGGAGAGGAGGAGATGACAATGATTCATAGCCTGAACTCTCCCTCCCCCCCAGTGTTATTTGGAAATGAGGTGACAGGCAGAGTGGGAAAACCAGATGTTGAGATGAATCAGACTTTCTTTTTTTAAACCAGCATTCGAAACATTTGTAGTCACAGTCAATTTGAAAGAAAATCTTCCCCCCCCAAAAAACAAACTTTCCTGAATGGGGAATCAAATTAATAACCTTGCAGTTAGTAGCACTGCATTCTAACCCACTGACCTAACTGGCCATTCCTGCAAACAAGTCAGACAAAGACAATGACTTTCCTAATCTCCTATTTCAAAAGACACACCCAGTACAAAACTGACCAATAAGGAGAGACCAACTGGCCTTCAAGGGGAGGGGGGCAGAAGAGTCTGAGAGAATGTGTATTCAAGGGGGGAAATCATCACAAAAGCAGTCTGAGAAAACATGGGAAAACAGAAAACTGAAAACGGACTCAGCACTGGGGGGGGGGAATACAAGCAGAAAGAAAAACAAAATGCAATTGGACTGTGCGGGGGCATGGAGAAGGGGAATAAAGACCCAATGGGGATGCACAGTGAAAGCGAGGGAAACAGACGTGCATTAAGGGCCTGGGAGTCTCTCCATCATGACCTGACACATCGATTTTCCTCCCCTCTGCCTTGTTCTGTTTTATTTCATCAGGAACATCCAGCTTTATGAAAGGTTTCAGAGAACTCAGAAGCCTGCAAACTTTCTGTTATATTTTAGTCTTTCCTATTCAAAGATGTTGTTGGGGAATTTTTCTGCAGCTACATACACTTCTTGGAATTTTTTAATTTGTAGATGTTGGTGAGCGTAGCAATTTAGAATCCCAAATTTGAACTCAGAATCAGTGTTCTTCTGATCCCACCCCTGGAATGGGGAAGACTTCTTCACTGTGCCCAGCCAGGAAGGGGTCCAGAATGCTTTGTGAAGGGAACAGAAGCCCTGGCTTTGAGTCTTCTGCAATTGGTAAGTGGTGAAATTAGCCCCCAAGGTCCACCAGGGACATAGTCCAGATTGCATGGCCTCAGTGCCTCCCTCCCTTTCCAGCCTCAGGAAATCCCGTTCCCTGGGAGAGTGCCACCCCCCTCTCCCCAGCTTGCCCTTGCAGTAGCTTGCTTTGCCAGCTGAGCAAAGTGGGGTCTCTTGTCACTGACATGGGCAGAACTTTTGAATTTCTTCATGGTTGCAATCCTTAAACACACCTACCTGAGCTGACAGTAAGTCCCACTGAACATAGGAGGCAATCTTGTTCTGAGTAGACCTGAATAGGATTGTGATACAACTCACTTCAGCAACCCCATGTTAGGCTGAGGGGCATAAAGAGAGGGGGTCACTATGGCAGTCCCCCCCCCCAGCACCATTCTTGCTTCCCAGTTCCCTGGTGAGAACCGTTTTTCAGAAAGGACCTGAATGTTACATTTCAAAATTACGAAGATCGTGTCCAATTATGAGTCCAAAAGGTCCCCGTATTTCTACTTTGTTAATTGTTTCCATCACATGTAGAAAGTATATGGTCTTGGTGGTGTAACTTTTCTTCTCAAGCCTGATGGCTGCCTGTCTGTTGTTACTGGTTTTTACAACCTCAGATTCACTCTCCAACACATTCAACCTTTAAATATCTGGGAACTTACCTATACATAGTAACATTATGGGCATGACTCTGTGGAAGGAAAGAGATCTGGTCACCATAGCAAGATGTGGGATTAGGCCCAGCAAACAGAACCCCATAATTGTCCACTGATCTATAATTGTCCACTGATCTATAGTATTATAATAAATCCCATCGCCATACTGCAAAAAGCTTCATCTGCAAATGTCAGCAAAGAAACCAGCACAGGAGTGAGCTAAGCTGGTTTTCCCAATCAGTTAGGCATTAGGAAGCAAGAGAAGATGGCTACAGGGGAGATTTTATGAACCACCCATCACATCACTTGGATAACAGATGAAGCTGTTAAAGGGGGCAGGACAATGATATCTCAAGGGCAGGAAATTAGTCTCTGTCTCTTTCCAGACAATCTTGCTCAAAATTTGGACCCAGAGGATGTGATCCTTAGTTCAGGGTCTGCAAGGATAGACATGTGTTAAACTCAGGGCAAACTTGTACCTGAAATCCCACAAACAAGAAGCCCAGTCCCTCTGAGTTGTACCAGTGTCCGCCTACTGTGAGTCTGCCTGCCAATCAGAGGAGCTGCTGTTGCACAGCCTTTTTCTT
>NW_015169318.1:79715-81305 GCF_001447785.1 Gekko japonicus
AGAGAGGAAACTGAAGACTACGTGGAAGTGGTTGACAAGTAAAACGCTTCTGCCCCATTTCCTAAATGGGACAGAAGCATTTGTGTGTGAAATTACAAATATATTCAGGTAGGGAAATGGTTCTAAAACGGTTCTGTCTGAAATGACAGGCCAGAAACCGTTTGGGAACAGTTCCTCTTCTGAATTATATCGTCTTTCTTGTTGCCACATCTCCTCTTTTGCTCCTGATAGCTAATGCAGGGGGCATCTATCACAGTTTTCACACCTTAGAAATGGGAGAGTTCACCTGTTCCCTCCTCCTTTCCTCTCTTCAGAAAGCAAGACAAAATATGCACGGTGTACTTACAGGAATTATACTCTTAGCATTCAAAACATATTTGTTTAATAGCCAAATTTAAAAATACGCATGTTGGTCTGTAAAGCATCAGGCTGAACAAGGATAAAACGAAGTGGTGAAACACTCAGACCTCAAAACCCTAAACTATATACTTTTCCCAATGACGGTGTTGCTGGGATAGGCTAGTTATAGTTGAAGTTTATTTATTTATTTAAAACATTTGTTAGCTGACTTCCGGCGGAAACGGCGCTGCGCTAGGGCGTTTCACCTCGGAGCTCCGAGGGACGCCCGGCTCCTTAGGCGCTCTTTGGGGGCCCCTGAATTCGGGGTTTTCCCCACTTGGGTCTCCTGGAGGGAGCCCAAGGTAGGAGGCTTACCGGCCCCTCTCATTTTCCTTGGCAAGGAGGGGGGGTGAACCGGCGTGCCCTGATGCGGGAGCGTAAGGTAGCAGGGAAACATGGTGTCCATGTTTTCCTGTTAGCAGCGGCCATCCGTGTTTTTAATCCACTACTTTGATTTTTATTTTGGGTGAAGAGAACACTTTTCATGTTCGTGTCTGTGCGTATATGAAGGAAACCTGATGCCTTAATTTGGTCGACTTGAAAAGCAGAAATATGATACCCCCCATGGGAACTTCCTCATTGGTAAGAGAAGCGGCCAGGAAAAGCTGTTTTGGAATTATGGACTGAATACATTGACTGGGGTAAGAAACAGTGTTTGTCTCAACTAATATTACCCTTTAATTACTATAAACGGACTAAGACTTAGAGGATTTGTAAAGGTAGCTTTTGTCTGGAGAAGGAGGAGGAGGAATAGAACTAAAATGGATACAGCTGAGCTCTCTAAAAGCATACAGGAGGCGATACTGGCTGAACTGAGATCTGAGCGATTTAAAAAAGGGTTGCAAGCAGAACTAAAAAATTCACTTAACCATGCATGGGATAAACTGTGGGATAATGTACGATCCCTAGCTGATAAAGAGGGCAGCAGTACGGAACAAGCTAAAGAGCTCCAAGAAGATTGTGATTTGCAACCAGCTAAGCAGGAGCGAAAGCTGTTTGTAATTTGCCATCTATCGACGCAAGAAAGGACTCGTGAGGCTGATGTAGTGCCTAGGAGGGAAGAAGGGAAGAATGAGAGAACAGGAGGAGAAAGAAAAATCCTCCGGCCAAACCAGTTCTACAGAAAGAAAACGGAGAAGGGAAAAGAGAAAGGAAAGAGGGCAACAAAGAAAAAAGACGTAAGGAAAAAAA
>NW_015169319.1:0-6946 GCF_001447785.1 Gekko japonicus
TGCTCCGTGTGACCGCAGCCAATATTTGTTAACCAATAGGAATGAGGTTAGGATATTTCCAATATTTTCACCGATAAGCCATGTGAAACGAGCAGGCTCAGCTATACCCAGAGATGTAAATAGCTACCAGGGCCCTGTAGATATTAGCAACGGAAACCACTGACATTTTTGCCTCTGATTATTTTGCTTCCGTGGATAATCAGCCGCTGCTGCTCTCTTGCCCAAAGCGAGTCCCTCTGCTTCCGTCACAGAAGATTCTGTCTGTAGGCAGTTCCTGTTCCTCTGGCTCGGATCCTCGGCTCAGTAAGATCACATCCGTCTCTCCGTTTGCGGTTGTTGTTTTTGATGTTCTTTTATTCTAAGCCCATGATGTTCCTTGAGCTGGTTCTTTCCTAATGAAGTAGCCTGACCCGGATAGCCCAGGCTAGCCCGATTCCGCCAGACCACGGAAGCTAAGCAGGGTCGGACTTGTCTGGTATTTGGAAGGGCGACCTCCAAGGAGTACCAGGGTCGTGTCGCAGAGGCAGGCAATGGCAAACCACCCCCTGAACGTCTCTTGCCTTAAAAAACAAGTCTGGCTCACCACCTCGTGGTGCATAACACTAAAAGAGCTAGAATTTCTGGCTGCCAGACAATCTTAGGGTCTTCTGGCTATACTATACACAATGCCATATAAGAAGAAGAAGAGAGAGAGAGAGAGAGATTGGATTTATACCCCGCCCTTCACTACATGAAGGAGTCTCAGAGCGGCTTACAGACTCCTTTCCCTTCCCCTCCCCACAACAGACACCCTGTGAGGTAGCTGGGGCTGAGAGAGCTCTCTTGAGGACTGCTCTTGAGAGAACAGCTTTGAGAGAACTTGTGACTGACCCAAGGTCACACCAGCAGCTGCATGTGGAGGCGTGGGGAGTCAAACTCGGTTCTCCCAGATTAGAGTCCGCCCTCCTAACCACTTACACCAAACTGGCTCAGAAGAAGAAGACTGGCAGTTAGAAAGGTAAATAGTAGGGTGCAGATGGGATACATTTGACTTGCAAGCCAGAAAAACTAATCCTGCACCACAGCCCCTTCTTGGGTCGGAAGGGACCTTGCAGGTCATCTAGTCCAACCCCCCTGCACTCTGCAGGAGCAGAGCCGTAAGATAGCCCTACGACATACCCGGAAGATGGTTGCCCAGCCTCCACTTGAAAACGTCCAGCCCTTGACCTCTCACACCTACCTGCAACACAAAACTAATAATACCCACTCCCCAAGATGGCGCCGAGGCAGCTGCTCTGACTTTTAACACTATGCAGGTAAAGGCAAAGGTTCCCTTGCTCGAAAGCCAGTCGAATCCGACTCTAGGGTTGCGGTGCTCATCTCCGTTTCAAAGCCGAAGAGCCAGCGCTGTCCGAAGATGTTTCTGTGGTCATGTGGCCGGCATGACTAAACACCAAGGCGCACCTTGGTGTGTTACCTTCCCACCGAAGTGGTACCTATTTATCTACTTGCAATTTCTTGCTTTCCAACTGCTAGGTTGGCAGGAGCTGGAACTAGATACGGGAGCTCACTCCGTCATGCGGCACACTCAGGTCTCGAACTGCTAAACTACCGACCTTCCACAGCCTGCAGTTCAGCGTCTTAACCACTTGAGCCACCGCAGCTATGCAAGTTATCTGCTAATTTTAATTTAGAACTAATAATACAAGCCTAACATATGGGGTGCAGTGAGGATATCTAAACTCTCCACAGACAGGGGTTGCAGGAAAGGCAGACCACCGTGAGATCAGGGCACGGTGACTTTCTTTGCATCATCTCTACTCCACATGTCTCCCCAGTGGAGACACAAAGCAGCTTACGTCCCTCTCCTCTCCTCTCGAGAGGAAGGTTAGGCTGAGAATGGGTAACCGGCCCAAAGCCACCCAGCAAGCTTCCACGGCAGAACGGGGATCTGAATGTGCGTCTCCCAGATCGTACTCCAGCACGCTAACCATTACACCATGCTGGCTGTCCCGAGGGTTGCCAGCCTCCAAGTGGGAGCTGGGGATTCCCCCAGAATTGCACTTCATCTGCAAACTACAGAGATCCGATCCCCCGGGGAAAATGGATGCTTTGGAGGATGGACTCCAGGGGTCATTTCCTGCAGGAGCGCACAGGAGCAGAGCCCTGGCAGTAAAGAGCCCAGGGGGCGGGCACATGCAACAAGCCCCGCCCCCTGCTCCCAGCAGCCCTGGGCAATGAGGAACCTGCGCCAAGGTTTATTCAGGTACAAGCTCTCCCTCCTCTGTGAGGGCAGATCTGCGCGTTCCCCCCCCATAGCTAGCAATCCAAAACAGTCCAGTGGAGCCTGAGCAGTGGGTGTTGCCTTCTGACACACTTCCGGTGATGTCATGGGGTGTGGCCTATGCAAATAAATTGTGCTAATGAGCTCCTGCACCTCTTTTTCTACGAAATGACCCCTGGTGGACTCTATGGCATTGTGCGCCACTGAGGTCCCTGTCTTCCCCAGGCTCCATCCCCAAATCTTCAGGGATTTCTCCACCTGGATCTGGCAACCCTACTTTCCCCTGCCATTGGCCGGGGGTGGGTGGGGACCGGCAACCCTAGCCGACCCTGACTTTGCAGAGGAGGCAGGAACTAAACATGCAACCATGATCTGACACGTTGGAAAGATGAATAACCTTTGTGAACACTGCCCCCATTGCCTTATAGCGAGACTGAGATACAGATGTGTTAATGAATGAAACCCCGCCCCAATTATGATCCACGCCTCTTCCTGGAAGCCCGTCTCACAAAATGAGGAACCTCGGCTTCGATGGGCCAGCCCGTGTTTCCATTCCTAGGTCTTGGAGTTATTGTTCTCTCTGAAAATTTCCGGACCCTCTCGCGTCTGGCTCGTGCGCTGAAGAGAGCTCACTTGCGAGAATCGTAGTTCGCCTGGGGAATACAGCGACTTGAGCCGACTTTGTCCTTGTTTCCCTGATCCAATCACATGCCTAGGAGATTTCAGGCAGAGTAATTCTGCTCTTCCTCCAGGAAGAAATAAGCTTGGAGGGGTAAGTGGGAATTAAATTTAGTTCTCCGTGCCCACTTGGCTCCACATAAGTCGACCCTGACGCAACCATCCAGTTTCCCCCCCTTTCTCACTGTAACAGCCCAGCCTAGCTCTGTAAAAAGCTATACAAAACTCATCCGTTCCCATCCCAAACCCTAAACCAGAAATAGCCAATGTTACCATCGCTAGATTAATTAAGGGGCTGATTTCTTTTAAACACCATTTTGATTGTGCTTTTAGCCTAGAAACGCTCGAATCCATTTTAAGCCTCTCAATATTTTGTTTCATTACAAAAAAGGAGTTACAGTCCTGGCAGATATCTTTGATGAGCTTCTTATGGGGGGGGGGAAAGTCTAGAATAAACAGTTCGCTTGTACACAGACCAGCTAAGCTAGGGGGATTGGACTGCCCTTTACTACATGCATATTATGACCCCCTTTCCTCAGGCAGGCAAGAGCTTCGATACTAGAGTGACACCAAGTGGTATATATTTTGTTCATATGAAGAAGAAGAGGAGATTGGATTTATACCCCGCCCTTCACCACCCAAAGGTGTCTCAGAGCGGCTTACAAACTCCTTTCCCTTCCCCTCCTCACAACAGACACCCTGTGAGGCAGGTGGGGCCGAGAGAGCTCTTGACAGAAACTCCTCTTTTTCAAGAACAGCTCTTATCAGAACTATGGCTTGCCCAAGGTCATCCAGCCAGGGGCAAGTGGAGGAGTGGGGAATCAAACCCGGTTCTCCCAGATTAGAGTCCGCACACTTAACTACTATACTAAACTGGCTCTCCCTGATCAGCAAATCAGGTGATCTTTGTCTCCTCTGGATCTTATCTTTACACCTTCTTGCACACACCAGAAGCGGCCTTGGTTCTGGAGTCCCCATTTTGTTTAGTTCTACAGAGTTCCCACTTTATTTAGTTCATGGATTTATGTCTCACCAGCAGTGTTCCCTCTAAGCTGAGTTAGTGTGAGCCAGCTCACAGTTTTTTAGCCTCCAGCTCACACATTTTTGTCTTAGCTCAGGAAGGAGGGCTCCAGAGCAAGCTCATTGATGCAGCAGCCAAATCGCTCGCTCACCACTTTAATGCCAGTAGCTCACAAAGCAGAGCTTTTGCTCACAAGACTCCACAGCTTAGAGGGAGCATTGCTCACCAGTCCTAACCTGTAGAGACTCGCAAGGTGGATTGCAGATCATGAAAACGACAGAACACAAAAGTGGGATAAATATATGAAATAGAACAGATAAGGAATTCAATAGCAGGAGCCGGCTTGCTCTTTCAAAATTATGTAAAAATAGTAAAATCACCGTACTGAATTTTAACAAGGAATGGGGAGTGGGCTGAACCAAAAGCACCTGGGTGGATTAGCTCACCTTTTGCCTAAAACTAGCCAGACTGGGCATCAGATAAAACTCTGCAGGCAGGGGGTTCTGTAGATGGGACCAATGCTCCCTCTAATACTCTTGCAAGACCAAAGCGTTTATCAAAGAGAGTTGAGCCAGCATTCACCATTTTTAAATTATTATTATTTATTCGATTTCTGAATCGTCCGATCCCTGCTCACGCAAGGCTCTGGGCGATGTCCAACGACATATATAACATAAAGACAGTAGAATTAAAATACACACAACAAATAAATTACAAATACACTTAAAAGAATCCAAGATGGCGTGACTATATAATCTCTTCCCATTCTGGACCACACCACCACCTCATGGGTAGGGGAAGAGGAGGAACACAAAAACAATAATTTTATTTCATTTTATTTACATTATTTACGACCTGCCTTTCTCACTCCGGCACAAGATGGGTTACACAGAGTGAGTCACGTTATGACATTCTCCAGGAGGAGGAGGAGAAGAAGAGATTGGAATATAATCTCTTCCCATTCTGGACCGCACCGCCACCTCACGGGCAGGGGAAGAGGAAGAACACAAAAACAATAATTTTATTTCATTATATTTACATTATTTATGACCTGCCTTTCTCACTCCGGCACAAGATGGGTTACACAGAGTGAGTCACGTTATGACATTCTCCAGGAGGAGGAGGAGAAGAAGAGATTGGATTTATAGCCCACCCTTCACTACCCGAAGGAGGGCGGTTTACAATCTCCTTTCCCTTCCCCTCCCCACAACAGACACCCTGTGAGGTAGGTGAAGCTGAGAGCGCTCTGAGAGGACTGCTCGTGAGAGAACAGCTCTGAGAGAACTTGTGACTGACCCAAGGTCACACCAGCAGCTGCATGTGGAGGAGTGGGGAATCAAACCCGATTCTCCCAGATTAGAGTCTGCGCTCCCAACCACTACACCAAACTGGCAGAGTATGGAATGCCAGTAAAAATGATACAGCTCACAGAAGGAACAAAATGTGGACTTCTAAAACACCGGCCACGTAAACGTTCATGTTCAAAGCTCGTCATTTGGCTGTCCTGATGTTTCGTTTATGCTTTCCACGGACTGCAGAAAGACAAATCAGTGGGTTTTCGATCCAATCCCTCAACTCTCCCTAGAAGCTAGAATGACCAAACTAAAGCTATCATACTTGGGTCACCTTCAGTGTTCCCTCTAAGCTGAGTTAGTGTGAGCTAGCTCACAGTTTTTGAGCCTCCAGCTCACACAATTTTGTCTTAGCTCAGGAAGGGTGGCTCCAGAGCAGACTGATTTATTCAGTAGCCAAATTGTTTGCTCACAACTTTAACGCCAGTAGCTCACAAAGTAGAATTTTTGCTCACAAGTCTCCACAGCTTAGAGGGAACATTGGTCACCTTATGAGAGAAGACAAGACTCACTGGAAATGACAATAACGCTAGAAGTTGAAGGCAGCAGGAAAAGAGGAAGGCCCCAACATGAGATTTATTTATTTATTTATGTGAGATTTATCTCCTGCCCTACCAGTTTGGTGCCAGTTTGGAGTAGTGGTTAAGTGCACGGACTCTAATCTGGGAGAACCGGGTTTGATTCCCCACTCCTCCACATGCAGCTCCTGGTGTGACCCTGGGTCAGTCACAAGTTCTCTCAGAGCTGTTCTCTCAAGGGCAGTTCTCTGGAGAGCCATCAGTCCCGCCTCCCTCACAGGGTGTCTGTTGTGGGGAGAGGAAGGGAAAGGAGATTGTAAGATGCTCTGAGACTCCTTTGGGTCGTGAAGGGCGGGATATAAATCCAATCTCCTCCTCTTCTTCTCTTCTTCTACCCCGCAGATGCGCTCAGAGCAGCTTACACCATGTCAAACTGTCAAACAGTTTCATATTAATAATTAAAACATAATTCCAACAGAGTTAAGATTTAAACAACTGGTTTTAAATACCCAACTGGCAGCTTGGCACTTAGTTACATTTCGGTGTGCATTCAGTTCATGCCAGGGAAAGGCGGTGGATCATTCTGGTGGAATAGCTCACCCATTCCTGGTGCTAATTAGTATAGGCTCCTCTGCATTTGCTGTGTAATGCAGTCTCGGTCTGCTGTGGCATCGTTGTATATGGTTCCCCTTTGCATCCCATTTTGGCTTGGCATGAAAGCAAGCCGTCTGCATCAGACCTCACCATGGCAACTGTGGGGGTGTGGGAGGGTAAGGGTGAGAGAGAGGGGGGAGGCCTCCTGGAGCGCCAGCTGGGCACTGCACTGTGGGGAGGAAATGGCATCTGCGACCTCAGGGCTATTTTGGGGCAGGAACGCACAGGAACGGAGTTCTGGCTGGCTCCCGAGTTGGCCACGCCCAGCAGGAACTCATTAGCATAACAGGCCACACCCAACAGCAGAAACTCATTAGGATTGGCTACATTAGGGGTGTGTGGCCTAACATGCAAAGGAGTTCCTGCTACAAAAAAAGCCCTGGGTTTTGACAACAGACAAGGTAAACAGAATAACAAGCGAAAGGCGGGTGTGGCTGGATGACCACACCTCTGGTAACAT
>NW_015169319.1:6984-18894 GCF_001447785.1 Gekko japonicus
TAGGGGTGTGTGGCCTAACATGCAAAGGAGTTCCTGCTACAAAAAAAGGCCCTGGGTTTTGACAACAAACAAGGTCAACAGAATAAGAAGGGAAAGGTGGGTGTGGCTGGATAACCACACTTCTGGTAACATGGGGGTGCGGCCTAATGTGCTAATGAGCTGTGCTGTCAGGGGTGTGGCCCAATATGCTAATGAGTTCCTGCTGTTGGGTGTAGCCTATTATGCTAATGAGTTCCTGCTGGGCTTTTTCTACAAAAAGAGCCCTGAATAGCCTTGTGAAGTAGGTTGAGATGAAAGAGAGTGACAGGCTCATGACCAGTCATGAACTTCACAGCTGAGCGCTGACTTGAACTGAGGTCTCCCTGTCCTAGCCCAGCACTCTAACCACTACATCCCACAGGCTTTTAGTGAGCATCTTCTGACCTCCTCTGGCAACGTGAAGGCATCATGATGTAAAGAGGTTCCCTTGAATAATGTGGTTAATCTGGAAGACCCAAGTCCAGATCTCTACTCTGCCATGGAAGCTTTTGGGGTGACTTTGGGCTAGTCACTCTGCCTTAGCCTAAACTACATTGGACTGTCTTAAAACCAAATCCAGATAACACGGTGAGATGGCGTAGTGACTTCAGAGTCGCCACTAGAGGGCAATAAAAGGATGCTGACAGCCGATGCTGAGACAAAACAATAGGAGGCCCGATGCAAGATGAAATGCAGACAGAAATTTGTGAGATGATGTGGTATTGGCAGCACAGTGACTGGAAAGACCAATGCAGATTGGAGCATAAATAGCACCTTGGAGCAATTAAGAAGAAGAAGAAATTGGATTTATACCCCACCATTCACTTGGAGTCTCAGAGCGGCTTACAAACCCCTTTCCCTTCCCCCTCCCCACAACAGACACCCTGTGAGGTGGGTGGGGCTGAGAGAACTCTGACACAAACTGCTCTTTTTCAAGGACAGCTGAGCCAGAGCTTGTGACTGACCCAAGGTCACATCAGCAGGTGCAAGAGGAGGAGTGGGGAATCAAACCTGGTTCTCCCAGATTAGAGTCCGCGCACTTAACCACTACACCAAACTGGCTCTTGAAGCAACTGAAGCAGGAGAGGGCGATGTTCTTTGACATCCGCCACCTCAACCAAAGGCCTGGTGGAACAGCTGTTTTACGGGCCCTGCAAAACTGCAACAGATTTCGCAAGGCCCTGACTCAATAAATCAAGGAAGCCACGGCCCTCAGTTTGCAAGCCCTGAGCAAGGCTGTTACCGTTAAGACATTTTTGTCAAAGTCATAGACCAGGATTAGCCCACATACCAATGATCTCCCTTTACTTTCTCCCACATCAAAGAATGGATAGTTTCAATTCACTCCTATGGGAGGGGGGAGTAAAAAGCTATGCTCGTAGCCAGGGGTCATTTCGTAGGAAAAGAGGTGCAGGAGCTCATTAGCATAACTCATTAGCATAGCTTATTTGCGTATGCCACACCCCCTGACATCACCGGAAGTGTGTCAGAAGGCAACATCCACCACTCAGGCGCCACTGAACTGTTTTGGATTGCTAGCTATTGAGGGGGGGGGGAATGTGCAGATCTGTCCTCGCAGAGAAGGGAGAGCTTGTACCTGAATAAAACCTGGTCTTAAAGGTGCCACTGGAGTGTTTTGAATTGCTAGCTATTGGGGGGGGAGATGTGCAGATCTGTCCTTGCAGAGGAGGGAGAGCTTGTACCTGAATAAAACTTGGTCTTAAAGGTGCCACTGGACTGTTTTGGACTGGGAGGCCGGGGGGGGGCTCTGCAGCTTACCTGGCTGCTTCTTGCTCTGACTGAGGGGTGCTGGGAGCAGGGGGTGGGTCTTGTTGCATGTGCCCGCCCCCTGGGCTCTTAACTGCCGGAGCTCCGCTCCTGTGCGCTCCTGCAGGAAAGGACCCCTGCTCATAGCCATTGTTGGGCCAAGTCTGCCCTCCATCTCTGATACTCAGGGCTGTATTTGACATGATCACGTGTCGGACTGGTGGATGCCATTATGTCTAGTTTGGCTCCCGACCTTCACCGGGTTCTTGAACAGGGTTGTTGCAGTGTGGGCCAAGTCTGCCCTCGATCTCTGATACTCAGGGCCGTATTTGACATGATCACGTGTCGGTGGATGCCATTATGTCTAGTTTGGCCCCCGACCTTCACCGGGTTCTTGAACAGGGTGCCATGTTCCTCTGGGCAGAGCCTTTGTATTCCTACAATATGGACACATGAATCTGCCTTCTACTGAATCAGACCTTCAGTCCATCAAGATCAGTAGTGTCTACTCAAACCGGGTGGCTCTCTGGGGTCTTGGGTAAGGGTGGGCATGAGCCAGCACACAAAGTAAAGTTTGTGGCGACTTTTGGCCGGTTTGTGTTTCGCAAACTGAAATTCGTGGCAGGTCAACCAGCACAAACTATCCACGAACTTTCAAGTGGTTTGGGGTGGTTCACGAATGGATACATTTCCAGACACTGTTCACTGAACTTCGAAGGCAGGGTGAGGTTCCGTGTGAGTTTGGTGTGTGTAGTTTGCCTAGGGTCCATTTGATACACTTTTGAACCTGCCCCTGACATTTCCCCTGAAAGCCCTTTCCTGAGGGCATCTTCTTTAGGGACCATAACTCAGACCCTGTAAGTCCAAACTGCACATAACTTGGAGGGCACATAGAGGAGCATCAGGGGGAGGTCCCCTATGAGTTTGATGCCTCTAGCTTGTACAGGGTCTCTTCTATACACTCCCGAACTTCCTGCCCGGCAGCACCTGTCATTTCTCCAGAAAGCACTTTCTTGGGGACACCTTTTTGGGGGGCATAACTCAGACCCTGTAAATCTAATCCTCACCAAACTTGGAAGGCAGGTAGAGAAAGGTCAGCCAGAGATTCCCTGTGAGTTTGGTATCTCTAGCATGCCGGGTGTGGTTGTTCTACTGTGTCACAAACCACACAAACTAAATCAGTTCGTTTGGCACCTAAAGGTTTGTTACCCTTCGTGGCTCCACGAACCAGGCATGCCACAAAACACAAACTGAAAGTAATCAAATTTTCCCAGTTCCTGACCATCCCTAGTCTCGGGTGGAGGTCTTTCACATCACTTTCTACCTGGTCCTTTCAACTAGAGAGGCCGTGGATTGAACCTGGGACCTTCTGCACGCCAAGCACATGCTCTACCACTGAGCCACGGCTCCATCAGTTACAACGATGAGCATTTGATTAGTAAACATCGATCAGTATTCTCTTACGAAATTAACATGCCTACACTGAGTTCTGCCCATTAGTGTCTTGGAGCGAAATCAACCTTCTCCGTCTTGGAAGGGGATTCCAAAAGTGGCTTCCCTTCTTTATCGAACCAGTGGGTTACTTCCTCCTCGTCTGAGTGGCTGCCCTTCAGAGCGAATCTCAGCTTAGCCCAGAACAGTTTCTGAGCCTCAGGGTCCACGGGCCAACTGATGTATGTTTTTTTCAACATCACCTTCCGCATCCGGTGGTAGACAGAAAGTTCCTTCTTGGGAATGTCCTCCAGGAAAATCGGAATCAGCACGTCCTTCAGCTCATCAAACAGCCTATAGCTGGCCAACTGGATCTCCATCGAGCACCACTCACTTTGTAGGTATTTACGGCTGATGATGCAGATGGTATGCCGGCTATTGTGGATGCTGTCCACTATATTGTCTATGATGTACTTCCCTGGATGGAAGTCCCGGTGGTGAAGACATAGTCGGAAGACGGGGGCTTCTCCGCCCTCCAGGGTGGGTACCAGGTGCTCCAGCACCCACTTCTCGTCGGTGGAATTGTAAGAGACGAAGGCGTCAAATTTGTAACGCTTGCCCTCGTCCCGCCTCCAACGATTGTTGACCCAAGCTCTCAGGATATATAAGTGGTATTTTAGGTGCCAGTAGGTGTGCTGGTAGAGCAACGGGAGTATCATGTGAAGCACCAAGATGGGGAAGGTGATCAGGAACAGGTACTTCCCCACATCTTGGTAGCAGACCCGGGTGTCGAAACTGTAAATGTAACTGGAATTCTGCCCGGAATTGCAGGTGTAATTGTACAGGTAAACCACCTGCACTCGGTCATTCTTCAGCCATTCCTGGAACCAAATGTTATCACAGGTGCAAGCCAGAGGGCATTTGCGGAGGTCAAGGCATCTCAGCGAAGTCAGATGCTCCAAAACGCTGCTGTTGATTGTCTGCATTTCGTTTTTCCCTAGTTGGAGGAAGTGGAGTCGGCTGAGGTTGCCAAAGACCTCCAGGGTCAACGTGCGGATGCCCGCGTTCTCCAGGTTGAGGCTCGTCAGTCTTCTAAGATTTTTGAATATCCCGGGGGGGAGATTCCCCATGCCATTACTGCTGTCAGCCAAGGTTAGATACCTCAGCTTTCTTAAGTCATCAAATGCGTCTGGCGAAATCGAGAGGATCTTGTTCTCTGACAGGTAGAGGTTGCGCAGGGAAGTAAGGCCCTGGAAGAGCTTGGGCGGAATGATTTTCAGGCCGTAAGGCTGCTGAGCTTGAAGCTTAAGATCGTAGACCTTGCTCAGGTTTGAGAAGGGAGGTGCGTTGTGTTGCTGCATGCTGATGTAGGTTATCTGATTACCCTTCAGGTCCAGCACTCTCAGAGTGCTCTGTACAGCGATGAAATCGTTCGAGTGAATGTATTCGATGCGATTGCCGTCCAGGTAGAGGTTGGAGAGACTCCTCAGCCCCTCGAGTGACCTGTTGGTAAACCTGCGGATGTTGTTCCCACCCAGGTCCAAGATACGGAGCTTCCCCAAGCTGTGGAAGATTAGGGGAAAGAGGACGGAGATACGGTTGTTCCGGAGGTTGAGTGTCCGGAGATTGTTCAGGTTATCGAAGCTGAGGTAGTAGAGATCAGTTAGAAGGTTGTTGTCTAAGCGCAGCTCCCGGAGTTTGTGGAGACCCTGCAGGGCCCTTCTGTCCAGGTAGGCGATGTTGTTGATGTTGAGATGGAGTCTGTCCAAATTAGGCGCATAGTCGAAAGCACGAGAACTGACCAAGAGGATGCGGTTGAAGCGGAAGGAGATATCCCTTAGTTCTTGCAAGACAATTTTGTTATGGCAGGACCTCAGTCTGTTTAGTAGGTTGTGCTCGACAGTCAAGGTCTGCAGCTTAGGCACTGTCTTGTTGAACAGTTCGCCTACACATCCCACAGTCCTGAGGCGGTTCCTTGAGAGATCCAGCAGCTGGATAGGTGGACAGTCAGAGAAGACATTGCTGCTCAGGTTCCTGAGGCTGTTGCTCTGCATACGTAGATTCAGGGAAACGTTATATTTCCTGAGTTTCTGGCAAACCCTTTGCAATTGGGAAAAGGTATGCAAGCGCAGCCCGGAGTAGTCCAAACTAGGAGCCCGTAGATCGGAAACATTCAAGAGCTGGAAAACATCTATTCCATTTCCCATCAGCTTCAGAGTGCTAAGATTACAGAGCCTGACTGTATCGAAGGAAGAGGCATTGGAGATGTTATTGTAGGACAGGTCCAGCGTTTTTACGTTCCTCAGGAATCTGCTCTCTTCCACGTCCATCCTACTCAGGGAATTGTTACAAAGCAAGAGGGTAAAGAGGGACTCGGGAAGCCTCCCGATGGACTTTAGGGAGGCCAGGTTATTGTTGCACAAATCCAGATGTTCCAGCCTCGTCAGGTTCTGAAGGCCCTGAAGCACTTCATCAAAGTTCTCCAGAACGTTAAACTGGAGCTCCAGTTTCCAAAGGTTCTGTAACGGACCAAAGGTATCTGGACCTATCGTTTTCAGCTGGTTATTGTTTAAGAGGAGGTAGGTGAGGCAGGCCAAGCCACGGAACATATCTTGGGAGACATTTATGAGACGGTTGGAGGAGAGGTTGAGCGTCTCCAAGGCCATGAGATTTTCAAAGGCGCCGCCTTCTATGCTCTGTATTTTGTTGCAGCTGAGCTGCAGGATCTGCAGCTTCGGCAGGTGGAGGAAGCTCCCATAAGGCAAGGACTGGATGGAGTTGTGGGACGCGTTGACCACCGTTGTGTTGTGGGGGAGGTCGCCCACAGCGCTGGAGATCGAATCCAGGAAGCGGTGCATGCATTTGAAGTTCCCCGGGTCTTCCATGGTCTGGATGCAGTTCCTGAAGCCATAGGAGCTGGCCTGCTGAGTGTTCAGCAGCGCAAAAGCCAAGAAAGGGAGGAGGAGTCCTGGTCTTCTCATTTGCATGAGCGGAATCCACAATTCCAAAATCCTTCGGTAGTCCAAGAGCCCTAGAACCAGAGAAGATTAAGTGGGAACTCAGTTATCACTTGGGAACCATAGTTTTACTGACGTCCCCGGAATCATTTCCTCCTTCCCTCCCCCCATCCCCAGTAAGTTCAACATGATATACAAGGAAGCTAGGAGTGGATCAGCTATTAAGGTTACCAGGAAAAGAGGAGGAAGAGGTGGAGGAGATTGGATTTATACCCCACCCTTCAGTACCCGAAGGAGTCTCAAACTGGCTTACAATCGCCTTTCCCTTCCTCTCCCCAGAAGAAGAAGAAGAAGAAGAAGAAGAAGAAGAAGAAGAAGAAGAAGAAGAAGAAGAAGAAGAAGAAGAAGAAGAAGAAGAAGAAGAAGAAGAAGAAGAAGAGGAGGAGGAGGAGGAGATTGGATTTATACCCCGCCCTTCACTTGGAGTTTCAGAGCGGCTTACAAACTCCTTTCCCTTCCCCTCCCCACAACAGACACCCTGTGAGGTGGGTGGGGCTGAGAGAACTCTGACACAAACTGCTCTTTTTCAAGGACAGCTGTGCCAGAGCTTGTGACTGACCCAAGGTCACATCAGCAGCTGCAAGTGGAGGAGTGGGGAATCAAACCCAGTTCTCCCAGATTAGAGTCCGCACACTTAACCACTACACCAAACAGACACCGTGTGAAGTAGGTGGGGCTGAGAGAGCTCTTTCGAGGACTGCTCATGAGAGAACAGCTCTGACAGAACTTGTGACTGACCCAAGGTTATGCCAGCAGCTGCATGTGGAGGAGTGGGGATTCAAACCCGGTACTCCCAGATTAGAGTCTGTGCTCTTAACCACTACACCAAACTGGCTCTCCAGTCTTGGAGGGTGAACTGCTGGCCTGAGGGGCTGCCCCCACACCAGGGCCACCTGGCCCCGAATGAGGGCTGGCCCAAGCCCTGCATGGGGCAGGCAAGGATGCCAAGAATCAGGCACGTGGGAAGTGTCAGGAAGAGATTTCACTTTAAAAATAATCTACTTGCTTTATGCTTTCAAGCGCACACGGGTATGAAAAGAAAACGACTTCAGGACTGATTTGTGAGAGCTTTTTTTTCCCTTAAGGGCATAGTGAGATAACGCTTGCTTGGGGGAAAGCGACTGAAGTTATATCTCAGTGATTTCTGGGAAACCATCTATTGTGTAGTGGGTACCGGGGCTTGCGGACTCAGGCTCACAGCTATGTGTGTGTGCTCTCGGGCCGGCTTTGGTGGGCGAGGGGGGCCGAGCGCGATGGTGCCCTAGCGAGGCGCCGTTCAATCGGCGCTCTGGATCGGCGGCTGGGGCGCTCAGCTCGGTCCTCCTGGTCGTTGTTCAGGGCGGCCGACATCCCATCCTCGTCGCCACTATTGTGTAGTGGGTAGCCACGTGAACGAACGACATAAGACCCTGTAGTGCACAGCACGCTTTATTGAGTACACAACAAAAGGGAAAAGGGAAATGGCCGGCCGGCCAACTATATACAATACCAGGGGACCACACCTGGGTCCCATTGGCGGGTTATACTATCCCACCTTGGTCCCATTGGTTTCCCCCAGAGGCGAGACTAGTAACCTAGTCCCGTTATTGTCCTGGACTGAGCTCAGGCGTGTGTGCTGACCTCCGGTGGTGGTCAGCGGACACAACACCATCCTTTGTTAAGCCGATGGCTTCTGCAATAGTCTGGAATTAATTCTTTTGATAACAGGACATTTCTCTCTCACTTTCTTGGGGATATGACATCCCACAAAGCCCTGGAGGAAGTCTGGAACTCATTCAGATCTGGAGAAGTAGAAAAGAGCAGGAGTCCACTAGCACCTTAAAGACCGGAGAAGTGAGCAGTGACTTACAAAAGCTCATACTCTGCCCCCAGTGTTCCCTCTAAGCTGAGTTAGTGTGAGCCCGCTCACAGTTTTTTAGCCTCCGGCTCACACATCTTTGTCTCAGCTCAGGAAGGACGGCTCCAGAGCAAACTAACTGACGCAGCAGCCAAAATCGCTTGCTCACAACTTTCATGCCTGGAGCTCCCAAGGCTCAATTTTTGCTCACAAGACTCCACAGCTTAGAGGGAGCATTGCCTGCCACGTATTTAAGGTGCTCTTGGACTCTTGCTCTTTTTCTACTGTTACAGACAGACTGACAGCTACCCACCTAGATTTGGAGAAAAGGGAGCTGTGGATTAGCTGAGATGTTGTTGGGGCAAGGATATTTCCTTTATTACTTATTCATTTATTACTTATTTCAGGGCTTCTTTTGTAGAAAAAGCCCAGCAGGAACTCATTAGCATAATAGGCCATACCCAACAGCAAAAACTCATTAGTATATTAGACCACACCCCCATGCCTTCCCTTGGCTTGCCTGGGCACCCTTCGGCTGCGGGGAATCCCGGCAAGCCGACCCTTGGACAGGCCGGGGGAGGCATTTAAATGCCTCCACGATCCTTCCAGGGGTCCCCCTGGCCTGCCTGCCCCGAAGTTGCCGGGGGGTGTTGCCACGCACACAGAGGTTTTGGCTGTAGTGGGCGTGGCCAACTCTGAAGCCAGCCGGAACTCCGTTCCTGTGGGTTCCTGCCCCAAAATAGCCTTGCTTATTGTTTATTAAAAACTTTTTAATGCTGTCTTTCCACCCAATGTAGGGTCCCCCAAGGTGGCAAGCACCCAAAAACATTCAAACAAGCTGTACGCTCACACAACTAAAACAATTAGACAAAAGACCTAAACACATGAACATGAGGGGGGGGGGGTCAGCAAAGGAACAGCAAACAAAAAAGAAAAGTCTTTATCCTCAGGCAGAAGAACATGAAAGATGGAGACAGACCGATCCCTGAGGTTGCCAATCTCCAGGTGATGGCTGGAGATCTTCCAGGATTACAAACTATTTCCAGGCGACAGAGATCAGTTCCCCCGGAGAAAATGGCCCCTGCCCCCAAACCCCACCCTCCCCAGGCTCCACCTCCAACAATCTCCAGGTATTCCCCAGCCCGCAGCCCACAACCCAGCCAATCTCCCATTGTGGACCTGGTGCAGGTTTCATTCTATCCACTGGAGGAATCTACTGGCTTCTGCTTTTCTCTGTTCCCATATTTGTAAATAGAAGAAATGTTGCGTAACTGTTCAGCACCCCCTCGCCCCAAAGAAACGAAACTTCTGTGGCAGCCAGTGTTCCCTCTAAAGCTGAGTTAGTGTGAGCTAGCTCACAGCTTTTTAGCTTCTGGCTCACACATTTTTGTCTCAGCTCAGGAAGGAGGGCTCCAGAGCAAACTAATTCATGCAGCAGCCAGATCAATCACTCACAACTTTAATGCCCGTAGCTCACAAAGTGGAATTTTTGCTCACAAGACTCCACACCTTAGAGGAAGCAGCGGACTGCAACGTCTCTGCAATGCTGTGTGTTTCATACTTCACCCTGTGTTTCAGATTTCTGTAATCCCAGCCCTGTCATTTCATCCTATCGATTGTGTTGATCTACACTGTAATGCACCTCAAGTCTCAGTGAGGGGAACTATAAATTACGTCAATCGATAAACTTCCATATCGCTTCGCCTCCGGAAATGGGGTGTTCGGAACCAGTGTTTCTCACCTCTTCTTGGTCGTGGTAGGGTTTAGGGTCGCCAGCTCTGGTTTGGGAACTACCTGGAGATTTTTTGGGGGGTGGAGCCTGAGAAAGGCGGGGTTCGGATAGGGGAGGGACTTCCGTGGGGTAGAATGCCATAGAGTCCACCTTCCCAAGCAGACTTTTTCTCCAGGGGAACTGATCTCTGTTGCCTGGATGAGTTGTAATCCCAGGGGATCTCCAGCCACCCCCTGGAGGCTGGCAACCAGTGCTCCCTCTAAGCTGTGGAGTCTTGTGAGCAAAAATTCTACTTGGTGAGCTGCTGGCATTAAAGTTGTGAGCGAGCGATTTTGGCTGCTGCGTTAATTAGATTGCTCTGGAGCCATCCCTTCCTGAGCTGAGACAAAAATGTGTGAGCCGGAGGCTAAAGAACTGTGAGCTAGCTCACACTAACTCAGCTTAGAGGGAACACTGGTTCCAATTTTGGGTTGGGAGATTCCTGGAGATATGGGAGTGAAATGTGGAGGAGGCTGGGTCTGGGAAGGGGAAGGACTTTAGAGAGATTGGGGGCTTTTTGCTGTCAACTCACAGCGGCGGCAGCAGCAGCAGAAGAAGAAGAAGGTGGGGCTGAGAGAGCTCTTTCGAGGAGTGCCCTTGAGAGAACAGCTCTGAGAGAACTTGTGACTGACCCAAGGTCACGCCAGCAGCTGCATGTGGAGGAGTGATGACTCAAACCCGGTTGTCCCAGATTAGAGCCCATTCTCTTAACTCCTCACCCCTCTAAAGAGCTTTTTTAAAAACCCCAATCCTTCGTGCCGCTTCAAGACTCAGAAACAATTTTTTTAGAAAAACAGAAACAAACAAAACCTCTGCTGCGGCTTCTACTTTTCACTTCCTCCCTCAAGAGGTGTGATGTGTGGGAAGGGATGGCCGAGGCTTTTCAGGGCCTGGAATCCAGTAGCACTGCCTGTGATTAATAACATCCAGGCGTCATTTCATAGAAAAAGAGTTAGGGGAACTCATTAGCATAACTCATTAGCATATGCCACACCCCCTGACATCAGGGGCCCGGCGGTGGACCTGCAAGGCCGGCAGGAGTGCAAGGAAGCCCCGCCAAGGCCCTCCCTGGCCCCAGGCAGGCAGGGGTGAGGAGAGGCGGGGGGGGAGCAACTTACCCTCCCTCTTCTCCTGCCTCCTCCTGGCTGAATGAGGGCTGGAAGTGGGGCGGCCGGAAGCAGGGGGTGGGGCTTCGTCATGTGCCCCACCCCCTGCACCTCACCCGGGGGAACTGCGTTCCCCCACATTCCCCCCCCGAAATAACCTCTGATAACATCCCATGAAACCTTTCTTAAAGAGACTGGACCCCCCCCCCCAGTCCTGTTGGCGATCCTACAGGCAACGGAATTCCCTACAACTCGAGCAGTTTATAAGTGGATCCCACTTCAAAACTGGATCTACTCTGAAGGGTGGAGATTCTTCAAGGTCTCCTCGTAGAAGCCTCGCCTGGCTACTTCTGCTATTAACAGATTCTCCTTTTAACTGGACATGGCAGAGGCAACTCTTCTGCACAAGGAGGGTCTGTCTCCCATGATGCTCTGGGGCCTTCCGTCCACTAAAGGGTGACCCCATATGGTTTTCAAGGCAAGGGGGACAAACAGAGGTGGTTTGCCATTGCCGGACTCTCTGCGTAGCGACCCTGGACTTCCTTGGTGGTCTCCCATCCAAGTACTAACCAGGGCTGACCCTACTTAGCTTACAAAACTATATTTTAAAAGTCCCACAGGAACCCAAAAATAGAATAAGGAAAAGAGAAAACGTCCGTGGGACGACCCAATTAAGTATGAGAGCAGAGCAGTCTAAATACATAAACCTCCAACATTATCCTTATACTAATGCTGAAGTTGCCCCCTCCGTGCGGATACTTAAATCAGCACGGAGGGGGCAGCTGGGGGGGGCGGGGAGGTTTGTGCACACGTGGGCCAGTCCCCACGTGTGCACAAAAATAAAAAAAGTTTAAAAAAAATTCGGGGCGATGTTAAAATCCCCCTGAAAGTGCAAGAGCGTCTCCTGCGCGTGCGCAGGAGACGCTCTGCGAACGCTGCTGCCGGGTGGGTGGGGAGGGGGGG
>NW_015169319.1:19110-32083 GCF_001447785.1 Gekko japonicus
ATCCGGTATGCTATTGGCAGCCAGTGCAGTGCCTTCAGTACAGGCCGGATATGGTCTCGCCTAGAGAGACCCATCAACAGCCTGGCTGCCGTATTCTGCCCTAGCTGCAGCTTCTGGATTTGTGACAAAGGAAGCCCCAAGTACCGCCGCCGCCTCCTCCCCGGAGCCGGCAGGCAGGGCAGGGGGCGGGCGGGGGGAAGACCGGCCTGGGGGGGCGGGGGGCGGACACCGGCCTCGCCGCTGCCGCCGCTGCCGCTGCCACCTCGGGGAGATCAAGGGGTGGGGGTGGAGGAGACGGGGCTCTTCTCCCCCCCCCACGAGTATCGCGGGTCCCCCTCTTGTAGAATATATAAATCCATGCAAAAGGTCCAAAAAGATCCATCAAAACAAGACCGGACTCAATGTTGAGAGTATGGAAAAGAAATTGTACATTTATTCAAATAAGTCACATTCAGGGCTATTTTGGGGCAGGAACGCACAGGAACGGAGTTCCGGCTGGCTCCCGAGTTGGCCACACCCTGCAGGGACTCATTAGCATAATAGGCCACACCCAACAGCAGGAACTCATTAGGACTGGCTACATTAGGGGTGTGTGGCCTAACATGCAAAGGAGTTCCTGCTATAAAAAAGCCGTGGGTTTTGACAACAAACAAGGTAAACAGAATAAGAAGCAAAAAGTGAGTATGTCTGGATGACCACACTTCTGCGAACATGGGGTGTGTGGCCTAATATGCTAATGAGCTGTGCTGTCAGGGGTGTGTCCTAATAAGCAAATGAATTTCTGCTGTTGGGTGTGGCCTATTATGCTAATGAGTTCCTGCTGGGCTTTTTCTACAAAAAAATCCCTGGTCACATTGATGTTTATTCAAACAAGTTGATAGTTGATAAAAGAAGGTTTCCGGATTTCTCATTCTCCTCTTTTCTACATAGTCTTCTTCAGATCAAAACATTAGTTCTAGGACGTAAAGCTTGACAATTTAACATCAGGAACACCCCGACGTTTACAACAGCTCTAATGCTTTGCTCTCATACTTAATTGAGTCGTCCCACGGACGTTTTTTCTTTTCCTTACTCCTGCTTAGATTCCAACATATGACGAGCTCGGTGTAGCCTGGGCTATCCATGTCAGTCCTGGGACCTTTGGTACAGAAGCATCAAATGACGATTCTGAAGTGGGTACGGTTGCCAGCCTCCAGGTGGGGCCCGGAGACCTCCCAGAACTACAACTGGTCTCCAGACTACAGAGATCAGTTCCCCTGGCTGCTTCGTAGGGTGGAATCTATGGCCTTATGTCCCACTGACGTCCTTCCCCTCCTCAAACCCCACACTCCACGGCCTCCGCCCCTCCCCAGTCTCCAGGAATTTCCCAGCTCAAAGCCGGCAACCCTGGCAATAACACTATTTTTTAAAAAAGAAACTTTAGGGGGTGGGAACCACAGTGAGGTGCTTGAATATTTTAGAATCTGTAGATCCTAGGGTTGCCAGCTCTGGGTTGGGAAATTCCAGGAGATTTGGGGGATGGGGGGGTTGAGGAGGGGAGGTACTTCAGGGGGAATACAATGCCATACGCTCTACCCTCCAAAATAGCCATTTTCTCCAGGGGAGCGGATCTCTGAAGCTCAGAGCCCAGTTGTCATTCTGGGAGATCTCTGGGCACCACCTGGAGGTTGGCAAACCCAGTAGATTCTCTGCTCCAGTCATTCCTGCCACCCCCATGTTCAACATGGGCAAACCCTTCGTTGGCCAACCTCCCAATGGGCTCTTAGAGTAGTAGATAAATTGAAACTAATTGGATTAGATCCTGAAAATTTGTTAGAAGGAGGTCTGCAGTATGCAAAGAACCTAATACACCAAAGATTTAAGGATATTGAAGAACAAAAACAATATGCAGCCCTGCCTTCCTATTATAAGAGATTAAAGATGGGACCAGGTTTAAATGCTGCATCTTACCTTGGGCTCATAAAAAACCCTAACTATAGATGGGCATTTACTAGAGCACGGCTCGATGTTTTACCCTCAGCAGTACTTTATGGTAGATATACCCGGACCCCCATGCATCAGAGAATTTGCTCCTGTTTGTTAGAACAGGTGGAGTCTGCCTCCCATATAATACTTCATTGCCCTTTGTATGATGAAGAGAGACAGCAGTTGCTGACACCCCTTCTCTCACGTTTTAACCCCCTGGCTCATTATCTTACATATGATGAGGATTGTTTGATGAAGTTTTTATTGGCCGATACTTATGATTCTGTCACACGCAATGTTGCTAAATATTGTCACTTGGTAATCAAAAAGCGCAGAATGTATTGTAACTCGAGCCATTAATGATGGTTTGGTATTTTAGTAATTAAAGCTGTAAGGATCCTATGTTGTAGATTCTGTGCTGTACTATTTTGGTCTATTTTGCTGGTCTTATGACTGTTCTTAATAAACTTACTTACTTACTTACTTCGTTGGCCAACCTCCAGGTGGGTCCCAGAGAGCCCCTGAAATGACTATGGATTTTCAGACGAGAGAGATCAGTTCCCCTCCTGAAAATGGCATTGAAACCTGCGGAGGGCCTTCCTCTCCATGAACCCTGCCCTCTCTGAGCCTCATCCCCAAACCTCCAGGAATTTCCCAACTCACGGTGGGCAACCGTAGCAAATCTGCAGTTTGAGCACCGTAAGGGGTAGAGCCACAATCTGGAGCAGAGAATTGGCAGGCAGGGAAAGGGTTAAGTGGGTGTCTCCCCTCCCTTTCTGACCCCCCCCAACTCCCAAAATTTTATTTCTTTTTCAGTGGTGTTTGGGGCTCTAATCAACACATTTGCATGTCATATGCAATTAACTTCTGCCTACCTCCTACGTTTAATAGGCAGCATGGGAAGATTTTAATTTCTACAGACATATGCTTTTTAATAAATATATGGTCTTCTCTTTTTACTGTTTTAATCCATGGGGTGGGTCAGACAAGAATGGTAATAAATCAGCAAATAATTACCTACTACATGGGGGGTGGGAATGAAATGCCATTTGCTGACTCCCTTCGCTACTTCTGTTCGGGTTACCGTATTTTGAAAAGCAAAAATAGAGGACATATTTCCCGACCGACTACTTCCTAACCTTCCAACCCAGGAAAGAGGACTTTTCCATCAGTTTTTTAGAAAGAGCCCAGAAGAGGACAGACACACGAAGAAGAGGTAACCAAAGCTCCCTCTAAGCTGTGGAGTCTTGTGAGCAAAAATTCTACTTCATGAGCTACTAGCATTAAAGTTGTGAGCGAGAGATTTGGCTACTGCATAAATCAGTTTGCTCTGGAGCCCTCCTTCCTGAGCTAAGACAAAAGCGTGTGAGGCAGAGGCTGAAAAGCTGTGAGCTGGCTCACACTAACTCAGCTTAGAGGTGACACTGCGGTAACCCTGATTTCTGTTCACTGTTCATGGACTGCGTGATCTGCAATTGTGTGATCTAGAATTAAAACCTGTTAGCCATTTGAGTAGCCCTGATGTGGACGGCCCAGACTAGCTTGCTGTGGTCAGATCTTGGAAGCCAAGCAGGGTCGGCCCTGGTTAGTATTTGGATGGGAGACCACCACCAAGGAAGTCCAGGGTCACTCCACAGAGGCAGGCAATGGCAAACCACCTCTGAATGCCTTTTGTCTCGAAAACCCTACAGGAGGGTCCTCTCTATGCAGAGGTAGTCAATGGCAAACCACCTCTCGCCTCGAAAACCTTACAGGGTTGCCACGAGTCGGCCGCGGCTTGACAGCGACTCCGCCACCGCCAGTCTTTTAAGTCCCGCAAGACTCCGGTTTACTTTTGTCACGACAAACACAGTGTCTTTTCCTCCACTGTTGCATCCTCCTGCGAGCTACGGAAGAGTTTTCCCTCCGTGGAACTATTTTGCAAGGGGTTCCTGGTACCCAGCAAAATCGCACAAGTGCTACACAGTCACACAAATGATATTTATTATCCCCAAAGAGGTGCTATGCTTCGCCCCACCCATAGCAAGCAGCGGTGCCCCACAGCAAACGGCAGTGCCCCAGGTTTGAAAACATATTCTGAAGCCATGACGAGTGATCGTTCTGATCTTCATGCCTTAGAAAAGACGCTCGCATCAAACTTGCTCACGAAGACACAAGAGCAGGCAAACAGCGGTTTCCCCCCTAGTCAACCAGCAGCCCGCAGGCAAGCGTTACTCTCTTCTGTCTCTGCCCTTGTCTTATTTTCTCCTCCCTGCTTCTTATTGATTGCTCTTCCGTGAGTCCAGTTGTTCTGCAGGTAGCAGAAGGTTGCTATCAGTGTTCCCTCTAAGCTGAGTTAGTGTGAGCCAGCTCCCAGTTTTTTAGCCTCCAGCTCACACATTTTCATCTTAACTCAGGAAGGAGGGCTCCAGAGTAAACTAATTTATGCAGCAGCCAAATCGCTGGCTCACAACTTTAATGCCGGGAGCTCACAAAAGTAGAATTTTTGCTCACAAGACTCCACAGCCTAGAGGGAACATTGGTTGCTATTACTGGGAATCATAGGGTGCCAACTCCGGGATGAAAAATTCCTGGAGATTTGACAGTGGACTCTGGGGAGGGCAGAGTTGGGGGGGGGGCTAAGCCTAAGTGGGGTATAATAACACGAAGCCCGGCCTCCAAAGCAGCCATTTCGTCCGGGGGAACTGATCTATGCAGTCTGGAGGTTAGCTGTACTTCCAGGTCTCCAGGTCACACCTGGAGGTTGGCAGTCGTAAGAGGGCTGCTTCAGCAGAGTATGCCTTCTTAGAGGTAAAGGTTCCCTCCTACCTGTTTCTTGGGTCTTCATCTCAGCCTGGTGCCGGTCCAGACAGCTCCCATTTCTGACAACCTATTTGGGGAGTATTCAACGAAGTCCCTTCCTGGCTTGTGTGGGAAACGACAACCGTGTGTGTGTTTTTTGAAAGGGAAGTGAATGGCGGTTTGGTTTTCAGTTTTATTTCTGCCCCTTGAGCTAACGTCTTCTGCTTTCCAGCTGCAAGTCAGCAACAGCTGTGGGGCTGGAAGAGTTTATGGGCACGTCTGCCTTTGGGGTCCGTAGTCCCAGGATCCGGTCTCTCTTCGCGAATGGCCTTGTTAGCTGCCCTGAACCTACTTCGGCGGGGAGGTCGGGGTATAAATCAAATAAATAAATAAATTATACCCTGCTGAAGACCCTCCTCAAGCCCCGCCCTCCCTAGGCTCCACCCCCAAAATCTCCAGGAATTTCCCACCCAGAGCTGGCAACGCTAGTGGACAGAGAGAACGTTATGGATTATTTCACTTCTTTTCTCTTCAGACCCTAAGAATATCAGAAGAGCCCTGCTGGATCACACCAGTTGGTCCATCTAGTCCAGCATCCTATCTCACAGAGTGGCCAACCAGTTCCTCTGGTCTCTGGAAGGCCAACAACAGGGCACAGAGGCCGAGGCCTTCGGGAGGTCAGGGTATAAACCAAATAAATAAATAAATTATACCCTGCTGAAGACCCTCCTCAAGCCCCGCCCTCCCTAGGCTCCACCCCCAAAATCTCCAGGAATTTCCCACCCAGAGCTGGCAACGCTAGTGGACAGAGAGAACGTTATGGATTATTTCACTTCATTTCTCTTCAGAACCTAAGAATATCAGAAGAGCCCTGCTGGATCAGACCAATAGTCCATCTAGTCCAGCATTCTGTCTCACAGAGTGGCCAACCAGTTCTTCTGGAGGGCCAACCACAGGGCACAGAGGCTGAGGCCTTCGTAAGAACATCAGAAGAGCCCTGCTGGATCAGAGCAGGGGTCCCTCTCGTCCAGCATCTTGTCTCACACAGTGGCCGACCGGTTCCTCTGGAGGGCCAACCACAGGGGACAGAGGCTGAGGCCTTTGTACGAACATCAGAAGAGCCCTGCTGGATCAGAGCAGGGGTCCCTCTCGTCCAGCATCTTGTCTCACACAGTGGCCGACCGGTTCCTCTGGAGGGCCAACCACAGGGCATATAGGCCAAGGCCTTCCCCTGATGTTGCCTCCTGGCTCTGGGATTCATCAGCACCAATTCACTCTGGGTGTGCAGAGGATTCCATAGCCGCTAAGGAAACAGTTTTAGTTCTATCGACAGAATTCAAAAGTAACTATTTTGGGAGGACCTGACGGCAAGGGAAGTGGACGTCTGTGGTTTCTGGGGCTCCATCTGCTGACTTCAGGTTTTGGAGATTTGAGGATGTGGTGAGCACGGTGGTGTGGTATGTGCTGTTGTGTGCCACATGCAAAGATTGCCAAACAATCAGGGCAAAAATCGAAAAGGGTGCGCTCGTGTGCATCTGTGTGGTTTGTTTTTTCTTCCTTCCCTGTTGCTGGAAAAGCCAGATTGTGTCTTTCTTCTCTCAGCCTCAAAGAAAGATATATATACTTTTGGTGACTAGTAGACAGTTTTTGTGGCACTTCATGCGGGGATACAACAGTTCATGTTTAAAGCGCCACCGGACTCTTCTTGGGCTTTATGTGCCACAGATTAACTTGGCAACTCCACTGAGACTTGCCCTACACCGCTCAAGTCAAGAGGCTGCCATCTCTCCTTATATATAATTGTGAAGTGGGGTGGCACTTTCTGAACATTCCACGTGTTCTTAAGTCAGTTCACTCCATGATGTGTCACTCAGAAGCTGTCCGTATCCACTGGCTGCCAACAGTCCTGCCCACAGAAGCGGTGCCTGCCAAAACTTTCCTCAGAAGACAGTTGCTTTGCTCCACTGAACACAGCTTCTCGCCAGATGAGGATTGATTCCCTCAGGGGACAAAACCCACTGTCTTTAGCCGCCAAGCCAGGTGTGCTGAGGCAACACTTTCCAGAACAGAAAAAAAATGCCGCCAAGGAAGCCAGAGTTTGGGGAGGGGAGAGGCCTCAGCTGAATAGAATGCCATAGAGGCCTCCCTCGAAAGCAGTTATTTTCTCGGGGGGGGGGGAGATCTGTTGTCTGGAGTTCAGTTGTGATACCTGGCGTTTTTCAGGCTCCACCTGGAGGCTGGCCACACAGAGATCATTGTTGCCAATTTCCAGGTGATCTCAGAATTACAACTGCTCTCCAGATGGCAGAGATCAGTTCCCCTGGGGAAAATGATGGACCCTGTCCTTATACTCTGATGAGATGTCCCACCTATGACAGCCAATGTGACGTAGCAGTCAGGGCTTCAGAGCATGGTAGAGGCTGCAAGTGGTGGTGGGAGATGGAAAGCTGAAGAGTGAGAGGGAAATAAATGTAGGTTGATGATTGGCCGGGAAGGAGATCGAGTTGCCAACTCCAGGTGGGAAATTCCTGGATATTTGAGGGATGGAGCTTGGAGAGGGTGAGGTTTCAGGAGGGGTGGGATCTCAGACAGGTACAATGCCATAGACTCCACCCTCCAAACCAGCCGTTCCCTCCTGGGGAACCATTGTTGCCAATCTCCAGGTGAGGGCTGGAAATAACAGAATTACAACTGCTTTCCAGATGGCAGAGATCAGTTCCCCTGGAGAAAATGGTGGACTCTGTTTCATTATACCCTGCTGAGGTTGCCACAGCAAATTGACACTGAGTGCTCAAGCCTGGGGCACTCTCCCAGTGCCTCCTTCTAGAGCTCATTGTATTTATTTCCACAATGGGCCTTATTACTAGTCAATAATAATAATAATAATATTGATGTTAATTGATTTCCCTTTAATAAATAGTGCTTATGTTGACATTTGAATACACGAAGCTGCCTTATACTGAATCAAACCCTTGGTCCATCAGGGTCAGTATCTTCTACTCAAACTGGCAATGGGTTTCCAAATGTCTCAGGCAGGGGTCTTTCACATCACCTACTGCCTGCTGCTTTTTAACTGGAGATGCCGGGGATTGAACCAGGGACCTTCTACATGCCAAGTAGATACTCTGCCACTGAGCCATGGCCCCTCCTCACTTTTATCCTCACCAGGATGGCCCAGGCTAGCCTAAGATCGCCAGATTTCAGAAGCTTAAGCAGGATTGGCCTTGGTACACACTCGGATCGGAGATCACCAATGTTCCCTCTAACCTGTAGAGTCTTGTGAGCAAAAATTCTACTTTGTGAGCTAGTGGCATTACAGTTGTGAGTGAGTGATTTGGCTACTGCATAAATTAGTTTGCTCTGGAGCCATCCTTCCTGAGCTCAGACAAGAATGTGTGAGCTGGAGGCTAAAAATCTGTGAGCTGGCTCACACTAATTCAGCTTAGAGGGAACCCCTTCACAGGTTCCACCCCTTCCTAAACTCCCATCTTTCCAGGCTCCACCCTCAAATCTCCAGGGCACCAACGCAGAGGCAGGTGATGGCAAAACACCTCCGAACCAATGCTCCCTCTAAGCTGTGGGGTCTTGTGAGCAAAAAATTCTACTTTTGGCATTAAAGTTGTGAGTGAGCGACTTGGCTACTGCATAAATGAATTTGCTCTGGAGCCATCCTTCCTGACCTAAGACAAAAAATGTGTGAGCCGGAGGCTAAAAATCTGTGAACTAGCTCACACTAAGCTTAGTTCTCTGAACATCTCTTGCGTTGAAATCTCCATAAGAGGTCGCCATGAGTTGGCTGTGACCTGACGGCACTTACCACCACCATATTGACATTTTACTAATATGTACATTCAGGGCTTTTTTTCTGGAAAAAGAGGTGCCAGAACTCTCAAGAGGGAAAAGAAGTTTTCAGTCTCTATACTGTAGGGCACGGGATCAATGGATGTGATTGATGAATGTGATTTCTGACATTTCTCTTGACATGTATAATGCCAGCTGTCATTGTGTCTTATTAGGAGTCTGATTAAAGTAAATTTAGACCTTAGCATTTAGCCCAGGCAGAAGAGACTTAAAGTAGAATTAATTAGGCCCCGGTCACACGGGAGGATTTGCCCCGCGGGAGGGACGGATCGGGGGCGCATCAAGCAGGCACGATCATACCGGAACATCTGGGAAGCGGTGCGCACCCATCCCCGATCTGTCTCTTCCGGCCGAAGATGTGGAGTTAAAGTAAACCCGCTAAGCACTACTACCTACCGGAAAATGGGCAGCCGTGTGATCGCCGACGCACCCGTCTCCCGCAGCGTGCGAGGTCCCCTGCCGAACTGCGCAGGCGCACACATGCGCAGCGGGCTCGCCTCGCTCACCGATCTGTGGCTTCCCCCGGCATCTGATCATGCCGGGGAGCAACTGTGCGGCAGCTCGGGGGATCTGTCTGATCCCGCCGCCGCACTTCTCTTTTGATGTGGCTCAAAAAAGCTGCACTTCAGCCGCACCTTTCCCCCCAGTGTGATCGGGGCCTTAGAGTATTTTTAATTGCCAAAGGTTCTTTTAGATTGATTCAGAAAATAATGGAATGGAATGTATATTTTGAAATTACAAGCTCCCCAGCTGAAGGATATCTGAGAAGTAAAGCTATGAGATGAAAAGATTCTGAGTGTTCCCAAAACAAATATTTTTCTGTGTAGAGCAGAGCATTTGGCCCCAGAAAGTCTGCCAAGAGCTAAGTTTTATGCATCTTATCAGGAAACTCCCTAGTTTCAGGCTGAAGAAAATAAGCTAGGGATGATGCCAAAAGAAGGCCCCTCTGTTCATTGATGTTTTCCACTGTTTTGGGACCAGATAAGCAGACGTAATTACTGACACTTATGATCCAGATAGGGGTTTGCCAATAGAGAAGTGCCAGCTCAAATCATTGATGACACCTGAACACCAATTAAGGATTTATTTCTATATCAGGGGTCATTTCGTAGAAAAAGAGGTGCAGGAGCTCATTAGCATAACTCATTAGCATAACTTATTTGCATATGCCACACACCCTGACCTCACCGGAAGTGTGTCAGAAGGCAACACCCACCGCTCAGGCTCCACTGGACTGTTTTGGATTGCTAGCTATTGGCAGGGGGGGGGACGTGCAGATCTGTCCTCGCAGAGGAGGGAGAGCTCGTACCTGAATAAAACTTGGTCTTAAAGGTGCCACTGGACTGTTTTGGACCAGGAAGCTGGGGGAGGGGCTCTGCAACTTACCTGGCTGCTTCTTGCTCTGACTGAGGGCTGCTGGGAGCAGGGGGTGGGGCTTGTTGCATGTGCCTGCCCCCTGGGCTTTTTACTGCCAGAGCTCTGCTCCTGTGCGCTCCTGCAGGAAATGACCCCTGTTCTATATAAACTGTCATGATGTCATTTGGGGTATAAGACCTATTGCCCTTCCTGGTTGGGGCAGAATACAGCTTGGTGTTACTTGTACTTGGTGCCAAGGTATCCAGTCCTGTATTTTCCTGATTGTTGCAATAAACAGATATTTATCCCACTCGCTGGACTCCGACTGTGTGATCCTCATTCGACCCTGGGAGCACACGGGGCACAGATTTGTGCATCAATATTGAAAATTCGTGAACTTTTAAACATTTTTAAAAGAATTTTGTCAAAGAGGTTCTGGAACTCTGTTCCGGCGCGTTCCCCCAGAAAAAAAAAAGCCCCGTGTGCATTAATTTTAAGCATTTGATCAATCAGCTTCATAACCAAGCCAACACTGGCCAGTTTGGTGTAGTGGTTAGAAACGCGGACTCTAATCTGGGAGAACTGGGTTTGATTCCCCACTCCTCCACAGGCAGCTGCTGGTGTGACCTTGGATCAGTCACAAGTTCTCTCAAAGCTGTTCTGTCAAGGGCAGTCCTCAAAAGAGCTCTCTCAGCCCCACCTACCACACAGGGTGTCTGTTGTAGGGAGGGGAGGGGAAGGGAAAGGAGATTGTAAACCACTCTGAGACTCCTACGGGTAGTGAAGGGCAGAGTATAAATCCAATCCCCTCCTCCTCCGCCTTCTGTCTGCTGGCAATCCTAGTTTCTTTTTATAGGTTTCACCAATATGACGATGTGGTCAGAGCTTAGAATTAGAAATGCAGCTGGATCCACGCTCTGGCCACTGCATATCTTTGCTAAGATCTGTAGTTGTGCCTGCATGTATGAATGTGCTCTGGTAATACATTTCTAAGTCTGGTAATAAATACAAAAATCCCGTTAGGTCCCTAGATGGCAGTAGAATTGCTAGCTTTCAGATGGAGGCTGGGGATCTCCCGGAATTACACCTGACCTCCAGATGACATAAATTGCTTATTCATTCATTATTTATTTAAACATTTCTTCTACTTCTCCTCCAGAAAATGGCTGCTTTGGAAGGCGGGCTGTATGGCATTAAAGCAAAACTGAGTTCCCTCCCCTTCCAAAACCCCATTCCCCCCGACTCCACCCTCAAATCTCCAGGTATTTTCAGACCTGGAGTTCGAAACCCTAAATGAGAGGGGGCAGAAGAAATTGAATCTGTGCGCTGTTTTCAGTGGGTAAGTAGTTAATGGTATAAGAGCAGCTGTGATAATCTGTTGTGGCAAAGTAAAACAGAAGTCCAGTGGCACTATAGACTAACCGTGAATGAATGAGTCCAGTGGCACTATAGACTAACAATAAATGAATGAGTCCAGTGGCACTATAGACTAACAATGAATGAATGGATGGATATTGATCTAGGTGGTCAGCCGTGTTGGTCTTAGGCAGTAGAACAAATTTAGAGTCCAGTGGCACCTGTAAGACCAACAAAAGTTTATTCAAGGTGTGAGCATTCGTGTGCAAGGCACACTTTTTCAAATACCATTGGAATGGTAGATGAGGTTCTAAATTTATAGTAAAGGTAAAGGTTCCCTTGCTCGAAAGCCAGTCGAATCCAACTCTAGGGTTGCGGTGCTCATCTCCATTTCAAAGCCGAAGAGCCAGCGCTGTCCGAAGACGTTTCCGTGGTCATGTGGCCGGCATGACTAAACACCAAGGCACACGGAACGCTGTTCCCTTCCCACTGAAGTGGTACCTATTTATCTACTTGCAATTTCTTTCTTTCCAACAGCTAGGTTGGCAGGAGCTGGAACTAGAGATGGGACTGGGAGCTCACTCCGTCATGCGGCACCCGGGTCTCGAACTGCAGAACTACTGACCTTTCACAGCCTGCAGTTCAGCGTCTTAACCACTTGAGCCACCGCAGCTTTTTACACATGCAAAAACAGCATGGCCTAGGGTAGCGGTCAGACTAGGATTTCTGGGACCCAGGTTCAAATTTCTGCTCTGCCACGGAATGCTCGTTGGGTGACCTTGGGCCAGTCACACACCCCTCTCAGTCTCACCTACCTCGCAGGGCTGTCACGGGGATCAACGGAGGCGGGTGTCAACATGCAAAACAAGGTCCCTGCCCCGGAGCGGCACGCAATTTAAGTGGAGAAAAATGCGGGGAAACAGTGGGAAGGGAAGGGACGGCGGAGGCGTTTGCAGCCCCCCCTCCCGTCGCCATGATCCATACCTTCCCCAACGTGCTTCCTTTGCAGGCGTGCTTGATTCCCGCCCCCTCGACCAGTGCTCCCTCTAAGCGGTGGAGTCTTGTGAGCAAAAATTCCCCTTTGTGAGCTACCAGCATTAAAACTGTGAGCGAGCGATTTGGCTGCTGCATAAATCAGTTTGCTCTGGACTCGCCATCCCTTCCTGAGCAGAGACGAAAAAGTGTGAGCCGGAGGCTGAAAAACTGTGAGCCAGCTCACGGTAACTCAGCTTAGAGGGAACACTGCCCTCGACCCCCACCCAAAAAAGGCGAAATGGAGAACAGAGAGAGAGAGAAAGAGAATGAATATCCTCCCTCCAAATAGCGGGGCGGGTGTTTGGAGCCCCCCCCCCCAATCCCTGCAAATGCACCCGGATTTCAGACTGGAGGACGGCGGGGTCTGCCGGAGGAGGGGGGGGGGGCGCCGAGATCCTGTCTCTTTAAACGGGAGCGCGCAGGGAGCCGAGCCCGGCTGCTGGAGCCGGCCATGGGGGTGAGGATGGAGCCGTCCCGGCCTCTGGCTCGCCGGCTCTTTGCCCCCCTCCAGGTTCTCCCCCTGCTGCTGCTCCTGCTCCTGCAGGCCGGGACGAGCTGGGGCAAATACGTGAAAGGCAACATCAGCACCAAAGAGGTGAGTGGCGCGGGCGGGGGGGGG
>NW_015169319.1:32120-41536 GCF_001447785.1 Gekko japonicus
GAACCACATTTGTATTCGTCCGCCCCCCTTTTGGGTTGATCCCCCCCCCAAAGATTCCCCTCCCCCTGCTTTGCCCCCCTGATGGGCATCAGCTATTTCCAGATGGTTGCCAAAACACATTCCGTTCTCCTTTGGTGCCAAGGGTGATGGTTGCTTACTGGGGGCCCACTAGATGGCTGGGCTGTGGGGTGGCAATGGGGGATTGGGGGTGTGTGTTCCAGCTGCCCCCCCGCCTTTATAACCAATGGGGAGAAGTGAAGGCAGAAGAGCCAACCTGGGTTATTTTGGGTTTTGCTGCAATATTGACGAAGGGAGAAGGGAGACTTCTCCCCAGCCATGAAACTGGGGGGACAGTATTTGTGACCTCGAATGCCACAGGGGCCAGCCAGACCCTTGAAGAGCCCAGCCTTCCCTAGATCTGAAGCTTGACCCATTCCTGAGGTTCATTGGGTGACACCCTTCGAAGGCCACTAATTCGTTTCTTCGCTGCGTCCCGTGTCTCGCTGGGTGTGCTTTCAAGGCCGTGGCACGGGATCGCGTGTCCCTTGGCGTGCCTCGGAACCTGCAGTTGCTTTGCAGGGAAAAGAGGACTCCTTCCCCCATTCACAAATCCATGTTTGGCCCGAGGACTCCTGAAGAGCCCAGCCTTCCCTAGATCCGAAGCTTGACCCATTCCTGAGGTTCATTGAGTGACACCCCTCGAAGGCCACTCATTCGTTTCTTCGCTGCGTCCCGTGTCTCGCTGGGTGTGCTTTCAAGGCCGTGGCACGGGATCGCGTGTCCCTTAGTGTGCCTCGGACCCTGCAGTTGCTTTGCAGGGAAAAGAGGACTCCTTCCCCCATTCACAAATCCATGTTTGGCCCGAGGAAGGCGTGAGAATGCAGATATGGTGCCTGCGATTCAGGAGGATGTGGGCCGGCTGGCGTGAGCGGGAGTCTCGTGGCACCATAACGATTGACAAGATTTTAGTCTAGCATAAGCGTTTGTGGATTTGGTCGCGGAATCTGGAGTGGGGGACTGATGCTGTGCTGTTTTGCTGTGAGGAGAGCATGACGGGGCGGGGGGTTGTGGCTGTTTGGTGTTGAGGGGTGACAGGAGCAACTGGGATTATTGGGTTGGGAACGGGAGAAAAGGATAAGTGAACGAAGTAAAAGGGAACCACGAAAGCATACCGTGTATGTTAGGCACAACTCTTAAGGTATTTTTTGATCAATAATCCCTCTTTGTGGATTTGGTCGCGGAATCTGGTGTGAGGGACTGATGCTGTGCTGTTTTGCCGTGAGGAGAGCATGACGGGCGGGGGGTTGTGGCTGTTTGGTGTTGAGGGGTGACAGGAGCGACTGGGATTATTGGGTTGGGAATGGGAGAAAAGGATAAGTGAACGAAGCTAAAGGGAACCACGAAAGCATACCGTGTATGTTAGGCACGCTCTTAAGGTATTTTTTGATCAATAATCCCTCTTGATCTACTTGTCATATTCACTGTTCAGCTGACTACACGGCAGTTTACCTGTCAGTTGTGACTGGCAATTGTCAACCTCACGACACACGGTGCCGGCGATAGTATTTTTTCTGGATTAAGTAATCCGTCGTAAGAGCGTGCACCTTCTGCATTTGTGGCACCGCAAGAGTAATTGTTGTGCCTTTCGGTGCTCAGAGTCATTAATGCATAACACATTAATCATGCCATGCGCAACATCTGCTGTGCAAAGGTGGGCCTCTTGGTAACCCCTCGTCCACCGTTTACAGTCGTTGAATGCTAGTGAAACTGCATGTCCAAAAGGGTCGTTAAAGTATATTAGGAGGCAACCAATTTGGATTTGTGGATCTTGAATCTAACTATGTCTAAGGAACATAGAGGATGAGTACCAAGGAATTAGGAGACAGATAACTAGAGAGGGGTGCAGGGGGGGAATTGGTTAGCACAAACTGGGATAGAGGCCTACTTGGCCTCTGTAATCCATCTCTTTGTTCAGGACACTGCCGGTAGAGTTTGATCTTCTTTGGCCAGAGCTAGGGATGCCAGCCTCCAGGTGGGACCTGGGGATCCACCGGAATTACAGCCCATCTCCAGACCATAGAGATCAGTTCCCCTGGACAAACTGGATGGTTTGGAGGGTAGACTCTATGGCATTACGCCCCACTGAGGCCCCTGCCCTCCCCAGCCTCCACCCCCAAGTCTCCAGGAGTTTCCCAACCTGGATCCAGCAACCCTCCCTGCTGTTGGCCAGGGGGACCTGGCAACCCTTAGCCAGGGGTGTTCGGTGTTTTGTGTACTGTGCGTGTTCCAAAGGCTTCCCTGTGGCTTGCGCTAAACCGCCTCATGCCTCAAAGCGAAGAGGAGTGCTTTCTCGTTGGAGTTTTTCCGCTCCCATGTGAGAGAAGAAGAAGAAGAGATTGGATTCCTACCCTGCCCTTCACTAGAAGGAGTCTCAGAGCGGTTGACAATCTCCTTTTCCTTCCCCTCCCCACAATAGTCACCCTGCGAGGTAGTGCGGCTGAGAGAGCTCTCTTGAGAACTGCCCTTGAGAGAACAGCTCTGAAAGAACTTATGACTGACCCAAGGTCACACCAGCAGCTGCATGTGGAGGAGTGGGGAGTCAGACTCAGTTCTCCCAGATTAGAATCCGCACTCCTAAACTCTACACCAAACTGGCTCTAGATAGAGTTGACACGGGTCTCGGGGTATCCCCCTCAATGGTTCTATACCTTTAGCAGTTGTCCAACAGGCAGAAATTCAACAAACAGAGCTGTCTCAATCACTGTATTGCAGTGCTGTGGAAAACGCTTGCCTGTTGAATTTCTACCTGTCATGCAGTGGCAAATCACTAGAGCTTTGCTAACGAGGTGGGGTGGGGTAGGGGGGTGGAAGAAAGGAAGGTGACAATTCCACATCACATTGAGGCTACAAAAGAACCTGGAATAGCGGGAACCAGTGTTCCCTCTAAGCTGAGTTAGTGTGAGCTAGCTCACAGTATTTTAGCCTCCGGCTCACACATTTTTGTCTTAGCTCAGGAAGGACGGCTCCAGAGCAAACTCATTTATGCAGCAGCCAAATCGCTCGCTCACAACTTTAATGCCGGTAGCTCACAAAGTAGAATTTTTGCCCACAAGACTCCACAGCTTAGAGGGAGCATTGGCGGGAACCTGGAATTTCTGCACCCCTATCTTGTGGGCAGCTTTACCGTGGGGCTTATGGTAAAGCTGCCCACAAGATAGAGGTGTAGAAAGGCCCGCTATTCCAGGGCCCCGGTCACACGGCAAAGTTGCCGCGGGAGAGGCACGGATGGTGGGCGGATTATCCGGGTGCGATCACACCCCAACATCTGGGAAGTGGAGCGCACCCATGGCTTACCGCCAACAATGCGAGTTAAAAACCTAGTACCTCCAAGGTACGATGGCTCAAATGGTTAAGACACTGAACTGCAGGCTGTGGAAGGTCGGTAGTTCAGCAGTTCGAGACCCGAGTGTGCCGCATGACGGAGTGAGCTCCCGTCTCTAGTTCCAGCTCCTGCCAGCCTAGCCGTTCGAAAGCAAGAAATTGCAAGTCAATAAATAGGTACCACTTCGGTGGGAAGGTAACAGCGTTCCGTGCGCCTTGGTGTTTAGTCATGCTGGCCACATGACCACGGAAACGTCTTTCGACAGCGCTGGCTCTTTGGCTTTGAAACGGAGATGAGCACCGCAACCCTAGTCGGATTCGACTGGCTTTTGAGCAAGGGAACCTTTACGTTTTTTACCTCCAAGGGTTGTTTCCTGCTGGGGCGCCCCGGCAGACACAAGCCCAGGCCCCCCCGGGGAGGGGAATTAAATGCCTGGCTTCCCAGCCCAATCTTCTCCAGGTGCCCGCAGCTGCGGAACACCTGGAGAAGATCGAGCAGGGAAGCCAGACATGTCTCCCCGCAGCGGGGCAATTAGCCACGCCTCCCCTCCGCGATATCCGGCCCGTGTGACTGGGGCCTAAGTTATCTTTTCTCCGTGGCTGCCGTTTCTAGGCCTCAAACCTAGAAAGCGACCTTTCTAGCCTCACTGTGATGTGGGATTGTCAGCTTCCTGACCCGCCAGAAGAACTTGTGGTCACACTGACTTTAAACAGTGCCGCTGGGGCCTTCTGCTGCCCTAGAGTAAGGTTACTCCTGTTTGCAGGATACTTGTGGGCCAAAAGGCCCCATGGCACTGTTTAAGGTCAGCATTCCCACAAGTTCTTATGGGTGTTGGGAGACCCTAGATGCTTTGCGGGATTGCAGCAGCGGTTATTGCAGGACACTCTTGGAGATGCTGTGGAAAAGCCCCCCCCCTTTAAAAAAGAAAATCTTCCCTTTCCGTTTGCCCCAATTCTCAGATTTTGCTTGCTTCCTCTGCCTTCTTCAGCCTCTGGTACGGTTACCGTGGAAACCCTGAGCATGGGTTGTTGCCATGGGAACACGAGGGGATTTTGAAGGGGAAGAAAATAGGCCTGGGCCTAACTGTGGAGGAGGAAAGGGGTGTCAGTGGGGGAAAGCTCGCTTCCTCAGAAAAGTTGGAATCCCCAAAACTGGCCCCTTATTCATTTATATATATATAATTTCCAGTCAACCGACTTTATATAGCTTCTCCACACAAATCGGAACGCAGAGCTAAATCACATGTTTCTAGCGCCACGGACAGCTTTCTTCTTTGCAGTGCAATCTTAACGCTGAGTTATTTGAGCAAAGGCCTGCAGATATCAGTGGCTTTAGTCTGAAGTCACTTGGCATAGGATTGGCCTGGATTGCACCTAGAAGGGATACTGGCGGTTGGCTATTTGGCTTTGGGGTGCGGTTGCCCTGGGAAACTGTCGCGGTGACTTCAGGTCAGGGAGAAACAAGAGTGGCTGTATTGTAGTTGTGAGGAGATGTCTTAGCTCTTTGGGAAGAGAGGGAGCAAAATTCCTGCACGAAAACCAGCCAAAATGTGGGATGCAGTCTTGCGTTTGGACTACCGTAAGACACTGTACGTGGGGCTTACCCTTGAAGACAACACGGAGGTTGCAGTTGGTGCAGAATGCAGAGTCTGGATTGCTGACAGGAGTTCAGGGCTTTGAACACACTGCCCCAGGTTTAAGATCCCTCTGTTGGCTTCCAGTCCCTTTCCGTGCTCTCTTCAGGTTGCTGACGTTAACCTTTAAAAGCATGTTGTGATGTGGGAGCCGCATATCTGTGGGATATCCTCCCTCCATACGTGCCCCCAAGGAAGCTCCAATCATCACATCAGGGAGGAATTATTAGCAGTTTCTTCACTCATATCCACGAGAACTCATTCTGCTAACTCCTGAGGTTTTTCTGGGGCCACTTCTGTGGTATAGGACGAGTTTCCTTAATATGTGAGGAGATGTGAGGAGATGTAAATATTTCAAAGGCCTTGTAACCAGAAATCCCCATGCTTTTTTAAAAAAAATTAACCATTTTTATTGAAATAATTGGTTAACAAGCAATAATAACAAATACAAGAACAATAATAACACCAGCATGCAATGGGAGAAGTTTTGTTTCCCCCCCGGTGAATACATAAATACATAATATTTAAACTTTGTACAAGAGTTTGATATCACATAATGTACTAAACTTTGCAAACTTTGTAGTTTTAGAAGTGACTGTAATGCCAACAAACATAATCCAATGACTACCTGCTTGGTCAGTTACTATGATGAAGTTGTGGCTTGCTCTCTTCTTTTTTGTTCTGTATTTCTGTGAATTAAGATGTTGACTTTTTTAAAATGATGTAACCCACCAGGAGTGCTATTGGTTGGGAGAAAAGCAGGCTATATTTCAAATTAAATGGCAGCATTTAGAATGTTAGCCTGGGTCTAGGGACACTCAGGTTTATATCTCCACCTGTTGGGGAAACTGCTGGGTGACCTTGGTCCAGGCATTCTTTCTCAGCCTGACCTACCTCACTGGGTTGTTGTGGAGAGGAAAAGGGTGAAGGGATTTATTTACAGCACCTGTTTAACCACCTTTTAACCAACACAACAGGGCCCTGAAGAAAAATTCAGGTGGGTAGCCAAGTCGGTCTGAAGCAGTGGAACAAAGTTTGAGTCTAGTGGCACCTTTAAGACCAACAATGTTTTATTCAAAGTGTAAGCTTCAGTGGCACCTGGTGTACGGTATTAGATTTAAAACATAATTATTTTTTCAAAAGTTCTAAAACATCCCAGGGTGAAGCTAACTGTCTGTCACCTCAAACTCCCCAGGGCAAGAGGGGTAATAATACCAGACTATTATATTCCACATGAATGAAACCAAACTATGTTTTAGCCCCTGTATTCTATGTTCATAATCAGTAATGCAGATTAGAATTTATACCACACGAACGGAAAGAAAGAAAGAAAGAAAGAAAGAAAGAAAGAAAGACAGACAGAAAGAAAGAAGGAAAGAAGGAAAGAAAGAAAGAAAGAAAGATTGGATGAAGGGAGGCTCCGTTAGTCCTCCATACTCCTTTGCTCCCCAGAAAAGATGTTGGACTGTGGGAAGCGATAGCTGCATTAAATTATCACATATATGCACCCCATAGAGACAACAGCCAAGACTTTCAGGTTCTGTTCACAGGTCCGGATTGCTTCTATCATTTCATAAAATGTGCAAAATAGAATTGTTCAAGAGGGCATTCTTGTAGAAGGAGCAAAATTCGGGGTGTGACTTTTATTAGGAATAAAGTCTTTCCTGTACTGATTGTCTTGTTGCCTTAAGGACGCCCACCTTCAGTGGGACATGGGGACCCCCCCCTTACCCCGTGAATTACAGCTCCTCTCCAGACTACAGAGATCAGTTCTCTTGGAGAAAATGAAGGCTTTGGAGGGTGGACTCTATGGCATTGTACCCCACTGAGGTCCCTGTCCTCCCCAGGCTCCACCCCCAAATCTCCAGGAGTTTCCCAACCTGGAGATGACAATCTTACTCCCCACCCAAGCCCACACACCAGGTGGCCACGGTGAATCTAACAACCCTGCCTTACATACAGGAGTCATTTCGTAGAAAAAGAGGTGCAGGAGCTCAGTAGCATAACTCATTAGCATAACCGGAAGTGTGTCAGAAGGCAACACCCACCGCTCAGGCTCCACTGGACTCGTTTGGATTACTAGCTATTGGGAGGGGGGAACGTGCAGATCTGCCCTCACAGAGGAGGGAGAGCTTGTACCTGAATAAAACCTGGTCTTAAAGGTACACTGGACTGTTTTGGATGGGGGGGGGCCCTCTGCAACTTACCTGGCTGCTCCTTGTGGCCCTGGGGCTGCAGGGGGCAGGGCTTGTTGCATGTCCCCGCCCCCTGGGCTCTTTACTGCCTGAGCTCCACTCCTGTGTGCTCCTGCAGGAAATGACCCCTGGGTTTATCATGCTTGTAATCCACCTTTTGTCCTGACAAGAAAGGCGGCCTATAAATGAGAGAAATAAATGAACTGTTTAACAGACTAATAGAGAACTGGGTTCTGTATCATTGCATGTTTCTGCCAGAGAGCATACAACTTTATTTCCTTGTCTGCTTGATTTATCGTTTGCCTTTCTTGTTGAGAACTTGAGGCGGATTGCAGAGATATTACAATAATGCAGTAAAGAGCAGTATAATAGACATATATGATACCATATTAACAGTTGTGGTTTCCCCAAATAAACCTGGCAATTGTAGTTTGCGCAGCAGCCCTCTCCAAACTACATTTCCCAGCCTTCCCTGGGGAGAAGACATAACTTAAACAGTTAACAGTCATGCCAGAGGAAGTAATGATTGCTGCAGGCATTGACAGCTTTAAAAGGGGATTAGAAAGATTGATGGAGGACAGGTCCATCAGTGGCTACTGAGCCGTGGTGACTAAAGGGAACCTCCGTATTCAAAGGCAGTCAACCTCTGAATCCCAGTGCCATGAGGCAACATCAAGGAAAGGCCTCGGCCTCTGTGCCCTGTTGCTGGTCCTTCAGAGGAGCTGTGAGAGACAGGATGCTGGACTAGATGGACCCCTGGTCAGATCCAGCAGGGCTCTTCTGATGTTCTTAGGCCCAGATCACACAGAGAATTTGCCGCGTGAAAGGCACGAATGCTGGGCGGATTTTCAGGGCGCGATCACACTGCAACATCTGGCAAGCGTAGCACACCCATGGACAACCTGTGGTGTGCCACCGAAGATGTACAGTTAAAAAGTACCTGCAAAGATCTACTAGCAAATGGTTTGCCACAGGCTGCAGACGGACTTGTTCGGTGTGATGGCGCCGGCATGCGCCTATTCCCTCCGATCGTCCTCTTTGCAGTGCGCACCGAAGGACAAAACCCTGGTGCGCCGCCATCGCGTCTGATTGCATAATGGCGGATCAGGATGCGACTGTGCAAATAGCCACGCCTTGCCCCCGCATTTTCTGGATCAGAATGCGACTGTGCAAATAGCCACGCCTCGCCCCCGCGTTTTCCGGCACGTGTGGCCGGGGCCTTATTCATGTCATCGATATACCGTGGTATAAACAATTCTGTCAGGAAATCCCTTTAGACACATGCTCAGATAACCCCAGTGTGGGCAGACCTAGTGTTGCCAACCCTGGGTTAGGAAATTCCTGGAGATTTGGAGGTGGGGCTTAGAGAGGGTGGAATTGGGGGAAGAGAGTAGGGTTACCAGCTCTGGTTTGGGAAATACCTGGAGATTTTGGAGCTGGAGCCAGGAGTGGGCAGGATTTGGGGTGGGGAGGGACTTCAGAAGGGTATAATGCCATACAGTCCACCCACCAAAGCACCCATTTTCTCCAGGGGAACTGATCTTGATTGTGTGGAGGTCAGGTATAATAGCGGGAGGTCCCCAGGTGCCCCCTGGAGGGTGGCAACTCTAGAAGGAAGGGAGCTCCGGAGGGGATGTGGTGTTGTAGCGTCCACCCTCCAATAGTCTGGAAGTCAGTTGTGGTTCTAGGAGTATTCCAAGTCCCACCTGGAGGTTGGCAACTCAAAGCATACTCCTATGGGGCGTCAAGCTCAGGCCAGAACAGATAATGGAGGTGTTCCTCTGGGGTAAACCTTCGAGTGAGCAGTGGCTCCAAATTGGCCTCGTCCTCTTTGGCTGGCGCATTACGCTCAGGCAAATTAATGAATCTGATATTTACTGCATAATAGATGCCATTTTATGGGGGTTGTTTGGGATGTTATTTATTCTTCCTGAAGCCAAGTAGTAAAAAATTTTATAGGATCTGGTTGGAGCCAAGCACGGACTGCTGACATTCTTATAATTTCCAAGATGGGTCAGGTTTAGGGGAATCGCTCCTCATATATAACGTTCAAACTAGGCTGGCTTTCTTTTTCCAGCACACTCAGGTTGGATTGGGCCTGCAGAGCCAGGACGCTTGGAGAATAATGTGGGCTCCGGGGTAGGGTTGCCAGCTCCAGGTTGGGAAATACCTGGAGATTTTGGGGGTGGAGCCTGAGGAGGGCGGG
>NW_015169319.1:41553-53088 GCF_001447785.1 Gekko japonicus
CTTTGGTGAGGGGAGGGACTTCAGCCGTGTTCCCTCTAAGCTGAGTTTGTGTGAACCAGCTCAGTTTTTCAGCCTCCGGCTCACACATTTTTGTCTTAGCTCAGGAAGGAGGGCTGCAGAGCAACCTAACTTATGCCATAGCCAAATCGCTCGCTCACCGCTTTAATGCCAGTAGCCCACAAAGTAGAATTTTTGCTCACAAGACTCCACAGCTTAGAGGGAGCATTGGACTTGAGTGGGGTATAAAGCCACAGAGCCCACCTTTCAAAGCAGCCATTTTCTCCAGGAGAATGGATCTCTGTTGCCGGGAGATCAGTTGTAATAGCAGGAGATCTCCAGCCCGGGCCTGGAGGGTGGCAACCCTAGTTTGGGGCCTCCAGGCAGATTTTCTCACTTGGACCCCTTCTCTTTAATATGTAGGTCTGCCAGCTCTGGGTTGGGAAATACTTAGGGGTTTTAGGGGTGGAGCCTAGGAAAGGTGGGGTTTGGGGGGGAGTGACCTCGGATGGGGTATAATGCCATAGAGTCCACCCTCCAAAGCGGCCATTTTCTCCAGGAGAATTGATTTGGTTGTCTGGAAAGCAATTGTAAGAGTGGGAGTTCTCCAGGTGCCGCCTGGAGGTTGGCAACGTTGCTAATATGCAGGAGATGGGACATGCTGAATCGAGAATTCTTGGATATCCCATGCAAGGTACAAAGTACGAAAAAGAGGGGAGCGCTCTAATACTGAGTCAAAGCAGAGAAGAAAAACGTTGGTGAAGTGGGGGGGACGACATTTTGGTGTCTTCCACAAAAATGCAACGAAATATGTTCCCCACCACACCATCGTTTTTCTTCACAGCAGAGTACAAACAACAACCCTGGAGAGAGGGACCACTCCAGCCCTGTGAACCCTGCAAAGGCCTGGCCTTGTGGCTCTCTAGAACCAGCCTCAAGCCCACATCAAGAGAAAGCATTCCTAACTCTGTTCCTTGGTTCTCCTTGTATGTTTGGTGTTACTAGTGATGCATATAGCAGAGCTGATCTTGAAGCTGAGGTAATTTCTCTCTCCAGGACTGGGTATTCCTGACTCGCTTCTGCTTCCTGTCTGACTATGGGCGTTTGGATTTCCGATTCCGCTACCCGGAGGTATGTCTGTCGCGGGAGTCTCCAGCCTTTTTGTGCCTGTGGGCACCTTTGTAATCCTGACAAAGGGCAATGGGCTGAATCACAAAATGGCTGCCGCAGGAGGTGGGGTCAATCACAAAATGGCTGCCGCAGGAGGTGGGGCCAATCACAAAATGGCTGCCGCAGAAGGTGGGCCGAGTCACAAAATGTCAGGGATCGAGGTTATATCCAATGCTAATAGTGACTCCGCAACTTTTCAGGCGGAAGCGCTGCTTGACAGGATTCCTTTTAATCTGCACAGCCAATCAGAAGCCCTGCTGGGGAAATGTCCCACTTAGCCCTGCCCACTTTCAAAAAGAACTTTAAAGGCACCAGGAAAGGTGTCAGCGGGCGACAAGAGGCCCACGGGCACCACGCTGGGGACCCCTTGTCTATGGTTTTCAGTCACCTCCCCCTTTTAAAGGTAAAGGTAAAGGTTCCCTTGCTCGAAAGCTAGTTGAATCTGACTCTAGGGTTGCGGTGCTCATCTCCGTTTCCAAGCCGAAGAGCCAGCACTGTCCGAAGACATTTCCATGGTCATGTGGCCGGCATGACTAAACACCAAGGCGCACGGAACGCTGTTCCCTTCCCACTGAAGTGGTACCTATTTATCTACTTGCAATGTCTTGCTTTCGAACTGCTAGGTTGGCAGGAGCTGGAACTAGAGACAGGAGCTCACTCCGTCATGCGGCACACTCGGGTCTCGAACTGCTGAACTACCGACCTTCCACAGCCTGCAGTTCAGCGTCTTAACCACTTGAGCCACCGCAGCTCCATCTCCCCCTTTTAGCCACCTTTTTAAAAAGTCTGTTCTTTACTATGGAATATTTCCCCAGTTCTGGGGCAACGTGGCTCCCATCCTAACCACTCCTTTGCTTCTCTTTGAAGGCGAAATGCTGCGAGAACATCCTTCTTTATTTCGATGATCCTTCTCAGTGGCCGGCGGTCTATAAAAAGGGAAATAAGGTCAGTTCTGAGCGGCCGTGCAGCTGCGGCGGATCCCCGCCTCCCTCTCTCTCAAGAGCTGTGTGGATCAATCTGTGCCTTTCCAAACCGGGACTCCTGTCAGAAGCGGCTGTTCCCTGCTGCCATTTCCCGCCCCCTCGCAGTGTCTGCACCTCCCTTATAAAGGGTTGAAACTAGGGTTACCAAGTACCAGTGTTCCTTCTAAGCTGAGTTAGTGTGAGCTAGCTCACATATTTTGAGCCTCCAGCTCACAGATTTTTGTCTTAGCTCAGGAAGGAGGGCTCCAGAGCAGGCTAATTTATGCAGTATCCAAATCACTCGCTCACAACTTTAATGCCAGCAGCTCACAAAGTAGAATATTTGTTCACAAGACTCCGCAGCTTAGAGGGAACATTGCCAAGTACTTACCGCGATTCGGTGGGGGACACATGATCCCCGGCCGGAACATTCCTCCCTGCAACACACCCACGCCGCACCATGCCGTCGCCAGGAAGTGACGCTCGGCGACGCTCTGACAATGGGGCTGGAAACTCGATGGTACCATTGCGTTTCCAGCCTCATTGCCAGAGCGTTGCCCAGCTTCACTTCCTGGCGACGGCATGGTGCGGCGCATCTGTTTTCCGCGCAGGAATGGTCCTGGGAAGAAGTATGTGTCCCCCGCCGAATCACGGTAAGTACTTTGCAAGCCTGGTTGAAACGGAGCTTTACCTGGGACGTCCGTTGCCGTGGTGAATACTGTGTGGTTAACCTCATGTATTATGGATTTAGCTTCATATGTTTAACTTCAACTTGTACTGCGTCTTTAAAGAATAGTCAATAAGAGGTCTTTTGTAATTTCAAATAGAAGTTTTGTGTGCATTCCTTCATTACAGTGTTTTCCAGATTTGGTACACGACACCCACTGTGCAGCCACGTTTTTGTTATACACCCAAAATCAATAGGCTGCCTGAGGCCACTGCTTCACCTCACCTAACAGTAGAGCCGGCCGTGGTTACCAACGGTGCGTACCATCAGAGATGGGTGGGTTCATCACTGTGTCGAAACCAAAGCTGAATCTACACTACTGAACTGGAGAGGAACCCTGTGCAGGTCTATTCAGAAACTTGGGAAGTGCTGCCTAGTTGCAACTGACTCACGGTGACTCCTCCAGGGTTTTTTTGAGGGAAGAGGTGTTCAGAGATGGCTTGCCATCGCCTGCCTCTGCGTAGCAACCCTGGGCTTCCTTGGTGGGTCTCCCCTCCAAGTACTGACCAGGGCCGACCCTGCTTAGCTTCTGAGGTTTGATGAGATCGGGCTAGCCTCCACCATCCAAGTCAGAACACTGAGAATCCTACTCAGTCAGGTCCCTTCAGCTGGGCTTACTTCCAGGCAGGGGTCATTTTGCAGAAAAAGAGGTGCAGGAGCTCATTAGCATAACCTATTTGCATATGCCACACCCCCTGACATCACCGGAAGTGTGTCAGATGGCAACACCCACCGCTCAGGCGCCACTGGACTGTTTTGCATTGCTAGCTATTGGGGGGGGAACGTGCAGATCTGTCCTCGCAGAGGAGGGAGAGCTTGTCCCTGAATAAAACCTGGTCTTAAAGGTGCCACTGGACTGTTTTGGATTGCTAGCTATTGGGGGGGGAGGAATGTGCAGATCTGTCCTCACAGAGGAGGGGGAGCTTGTCCCTGAATAAAACTTGGTCTTAAAGGTGCCACTGGACTGTTTTGGACTTGGGGGGTCAGGGGGAGGCTCTGCGACTTACCTGGCTGCTTCTTGCTCTGACTGATCAAAACTTCCCGCAACTATTTAAACTGCTGCAAATAGAGGGGTGGCCAGATCGCACCAAGCCTCCAGTGTGACCGCAGCCTGAGTCAATCTGTATAATGTCGGGTCTTTCTCTTGTCAAGCTGCCTTCAACTTTTCCCAGCATTATTGTCTTTTCCGGTGACTGCTGCCTTCTCATCAACGTGACCCAAGTCTGTCATTTTAGCTGCTAGGGAGAGTTAGCACAGGGCCAATAGCACTGACTTTACCAAACAGGGCTGTTGTCAGAATTACTGAAATAATTAAGGAATGCAGTTTGCAAACACCGAAGAAGTGCTGTATAGAGGCTGAACACAATCATGCACCTGTTGATCAAACAATGGAATAATGTAAGAAGGAGTTTCCCCCCTAAAGCGGTGGGGTCTTCCGCTGAGCAATTGCGTAGGAAAAGAAACCGCTTTTCAATTTCAGAATCCCAAGGGGCTGAGATTTCTCTCCAAGACAGCTTAAACTGGAATCGGCCAGGTTGAAGAACGGCAATTTATTCAGCACCGTGGAACGCTGGAGGGAAACATTAGTGGGAACCTCAAAGCTGCGACAGATTTTTGCATATTTCTGCAGCACATAATTGACAGAATTTGCATGATTATAGCCGATGTCAGGGAGCAGCTGGATCTCTTTCTTGTGTGATGTAATCCTGTGCACTTTCTGGTGTGAGATTAGATGCAGCAGTTCCGGGGATCTGAGCATCAGTTGCCAGCTCGGCGCCGGGCGTGTTTGCTCACAAACGTTCTCTGTGCCAGGGAAGTCAGTCTGGGTTCTTCTCAGAATACAGTTTTAAAGTTTGGTGTAGTGGTTAAGTGTGCGGACTCTAATCTGGGAGAACCGGGTTTGATTCCCCACTCCTCCACTTGCACCTGCTGATGTGACCTTGGATCAGTCACAAGCTCTGGCACAGCTGTCCTTGAAAAAGAGCAGTTTGTGTCAGAGCTCTCTCAGCCCCACCCACCTCACAGGGTGTCTGTTGTGGGGAGGGGAAGGGAGAGGAGGACGGCCCCCCCGCCCGTAAGAAAAATTGACTTAGCCACCCTACTGAGACTCCAAGTGAAGGGCGAGGTATAAATCCAACCTCCTCCTCCTCCTCCACCTCCTCCTCCTCTTCTTCTTCTCCTTCTCCTTCTCCTCCTTCTTCTTCCTTCTTCCTTCTTCTTCCTTCTTCTTCTTCTTCTTTCTTCTTCTTCATTCTTTCATGCTCAAAAAGTACCCATCCTTCTCACCTCCCAGGGCAAATGACAGCTTCAGGGGATAACTTAGACTATGGAAAATGGTCTAGGGGAAAGGATGAAAAGGCCCTGATTTAATTCCCCCCCTTTCCCAGCTGCTTTTAAAGAAAATTAAATTGGATAAGGTTTTTGCCCTAAAATGTTGCTCTGGTTTCCATTCAGGAACAATTCATAGAATCATAGATTCACAGAGCTGGAAGGGGCCCTATAGGCCATCTAGTCCAACTCCCTGCTCAATGTAGGATCAGCCTACAGCATCCCTGACAAGCGTTGTCCAGCCGCTGATTAACAGGATCATATCACTGTGAACCATATTACAATTACTGTGCACTTGGTAATCTTCTTTAGGATTGTTTGATGAAGGAGTCTGTGATCCGCCCAGAGAACAACCAGGTGATCAACCTTACAACCCAGTATGCCTGGTCGGGATGCCAGGTAAGGGGGCTTTGTGGGGGGCAAGTCTAGCTACCCACCTCTGCAAACTCTGTTTTCCCCGATCCCCTTCTTTATTTTATTCAGTTTCAGAATAAACTGTCCCAAAGACTTGGGGAGGGTAACAGCGTCAGGTGCACATCCTCACTTTCATCTCTCGGCAGGTGTCCTTTCTGTGCCATGAAAAGCAAATTTCTCGGAAAGGGACAAAAGGAATTAGTTGTTGTAGATTTTCTGGGCTGTATGGCTGTGGTCTTGGCATTGTAGTACCTGACGTTTCGCCAGCAGCTGTGACTGGCATCCTCAGAGGTATAACACAGAAAAATGGTAGGCAGATAATTTATATCTACTCAGGGAGGTGGGGTAGGGCTGAGATTATTTTGTAGGAGTTTCCCAGGCTGTGACATGCTAATGGAGGAGCTTTCCTGAGGAGGTTCTTTTGCATATGGATAGGCTGTTGAAATTCTAATCTTATCTGTAGTGCTGTTGTAAGATGTAGAGCATCTTGTGTTTTTCAGGACAGGGAACCATGCCCTATTTATTTTTAAACTCTCTTCTTTCCTGTTGAAATTGTGTTTATGTTTATGAATTTCAATGGCTTCTCTGTGTAATCTGATCAGCAAAAGACAGACCCCCTCACTTCTGCAGGAGTATACTGCATACCTTGCAGTTGTGGACAGATTTACATTGGGACCACCCAGCATAGCATCCAGACAAGAATAAAAGAACATGAAAGACACTGCAGACTTGGCCAACCTGAAAAAAGCTGATGTGCAGTAGGTTCAGCAAGGACAAAAGGAAATACTTCTTTACACAGAGAGGGATTAAAATGTGGAATTTGCTGCCAGGGGATATAGTGATGGCCCCAGGAATAAACAGTGTAAAATGGGGATTCGATAGATTCATGGAGGATAAGTCTATCAATGGCTACTAGCCACAGTGGCTGAGGGGAACCTCCACATTCAGAGGCACTAATCCTCTGAATTCCAGAGCCAGGAGGCAACATCAGAGGAAGGCCTTGGCCTCTCTGCCCTGTGGCTGGCCCTCCGAAGGAACTGGTTGGCCACCATGTGAGAGACAGGATGCTGGACTAGATGGACCATTGGTCTGATCCAGCAGATGGATCTTCTGATGGCAGCGACGGTTTCCATGTGTCTGGCACTCCTGTCTTCCTGCCTCTCCCCCCATCATCAGTAGCCTTAACGTCATCTTTGTTAGGACTCATTCCTTTTAGCGGATTCTACTGTTTTTATTGTTAATTTACACACACACACACACACACACACACACACACACACACACACACACTGTTGTGTACCCAGGGGTCATTTCGTAGAGAAAGAGGTGCAGGAGCTCATTAGCATAACTCATTAGCATAACATTTGCATATGCCATACCCCCTGACATCACCGGAAGTGTGTCAGAAGGCAACCCCCCCCGCTCAGGCGCCACTGGACTGTTTTGGATTGCTAGCTATTGGGGGGGGGGAGGAATGTGCAGATCTGTCCTCAAAGAGGAGGGAGAGCTTGTACCTGAATAAAACCTGGTCTTAAAGGTGCCACTGGACTGTTTTGGACTGGGGGTCTCTGCAGCTTCCCTGGCTGCTTCTTGCTCTGACTGAGGGCTGCTGGAAGCAGGGGGTGGGGCTTGTTGCATGTGCCCACCCCCTGGGCTCTTTACTGCCGAAGCTCCACTCCTGTGCGCTCCTGCAGGAAATGACCCCTGTGTGTACCGCCCTGAGCCCTGTTCTCAGGGAAGGGAGAAAGACAGACAGACAGACAGACAGACAGACAGAAAGAAGAGACCTTGAATTCTGCACTCATGACTACATTCTGTGCTCTCCTTCCACTCCCATGGAGTTACAGCTCGGCAAATATAGGCAGTGGTCAAGGACACAGATTCTGAAAGATATAAGTGGGAGCAGTAGTCAACTTGCTTGCGTATGTTCTGTGCCCCGTTGTGCAGAAACTCCTGGGGTGTTCCAATTTGGAAGAAACAGGCACTTCCTGATGGTCAAACACTGGCAAAAGGGGGTGGGGAGGAAAGGAGAAGGCATTTGGATCACACGTCGTCCCTTCATTCTCCATCGCTGTTCTCCCTTCTGCATTCTCTCGCCCAGGTGGTGACCGAGAGCTCCGTGAGGTACCTGAGCTGTGCGAGCGGCCGGAGCTTCCGCTCAGTCCGTGAGCGCTGGTGGTATGTGGCGCTCAGCAAGTGCGGGGTGAGTCTCTTCGTTCCCCGCTGGAACCCTGACTTCATCAACCCCTTCCCCAAGGTCACGGTGACTTTTGTCCTGTCCTCCCACAGGGCGACGGGCTGGAACTGGAGTATGAGATGATCCTGACCAATGGCAAATCCTTCTGGACGCGCCACTTTTCGGCCGATGAGTTTGGTAAGCTCCTGTTTGGGCCCTGAGCAATGCTCCATCTAAGCTGTGGAGTCTTGTGAGCCAAAATTCGACTTTGTGAGCTACTGGCACTAAAGTTCGTGAGTGAGCGATTTGGCTGCTGCATAAATTAGTTTGCTCTGGAGCCATCCGTCCTGAGCGGAGACAAAAATGTGTGAGCCGGAGGCTAAAACGCTGTGAGCCAGCTCACACTAACTCAGCTCAGAGGGAACACTGGTCCTAAGGAAGATGCCAGGTTTGAGTGTGATGATGTAATATCTGGTAGAAAATGACAGCATGGTGTGGTTGCGAAGATCCCCAGCTATTTTGAACTCTGATACAGGCCAATGAGCACCACCGCAAAATGGCTGACGTACGAGGCAGAGCCAAGCGTGAAATATCAAGGAATGAGGCTGCGCATAACTCTGATTGTAGCTCTTCAACATTCCGAGCAGAAGCTCTGTTTACACAGGGTGCTTTTTAAAATGAACACGTCGTTTAAAATAGTTTCTTTCAGACGCACGGATCTATGTAGTGAGCTAGCTAAGAAACTCATCCGGCAGTCTATATCAGATCTCCAGTGACCAATCAGAAGCTCTGCTGGCCTCACCCGGCCCCACACACTTTTTGGAAACACCTGGCAGGCCCCCAGGTGTTCTGGTTAGTGACTCAAGTACCTGAAAGGTAAGTTAGAAAGCAAGAGCGGGGCCAAAATCTAAAACTAGCTGAACCTCCGATCAGCTACAATGTGTGTGTGTGATTAAATATTGTATGTTGTCTTCCCTATCCCCCTCGAATATATTGTTACTCCATTGTCTTTGAGTAACCATAAATCGCTCTGAGCCCGCATGAGTGGGGAAAAAGCGATCGATAAATGGAAAGTATTATTATTTCGTTTTAGATTTTTGGCCCTGCTTTTGCTTTCTGACTTACCTTTCAGGTACTTGATTCAATTTTGTTGCGTTAAATTCCCCAGTCAGAGCTCTTTTTGTATTTGCATATTAGGCGACACCCCCCTTAATGTAGCCAATCCTCCCAGAGCTTACAGTAGCCCCTGCAAGAAGAGCTCTGTAAGCTCTTGGAGGACTGGCTACATTAGGGGGTGTGTGGCCTAATATGCAAAGGAGTTCCTGCTACAAAAAGAGCCCTGCGGGCTCTCCCCCCTCTATTTTCTCTACCATACTGGTTAGTGAGTCAGACTGGCATGAGGGAGACCGAGGTACAAACCCCAGTTCTTCCATGGTATCTTCCATGGTGACCTTGGGCCAGTCTTAAGTTACCTCACAAGCTTGTTGTGAAGACAAACTGGAGAAGAGGAGAACAGTGGAAGCTGCTTTGGGGTCCCCATCAATGCTTGCTCCAAGCTGCGGAGTCTTGTGAGCAAAAGTTCTTACTTTGTGAGCGACTAGCATTAAAGTTGTGAGCGAGCGATTTGGCTGCTGCCAGTTTGGTGTAGTGGTTCAGTGTGCGGACTCTAATCTGGGAGAACCGGGTTTGATTCCCTACTCCTCCACTTGCAGCTGCTGGTACGACCTTGGGTCAGTCACATGCTCTGGCATGGCTGTTCCTGAAAGAGCAGTTTGTGTCAGAGCTCTTTCAGCCCCACCCACCTCACAGGGTGTCTGTTGTGGGGAGGGGAAGAGAAAGGAGTTTGTAAGCCGCTCTGAGACTCCAAGTGAAGGGCGGGGTATAAACCCAATCTCCTCCTCCTCCTCTTCCTCCTCCTCCTCCTCCTCTTGATCTGTCTCCGAGTTTTGACTCTCGAAAGCTTATACCCTGAAAATCTGGCTGGTCTCTAAGGTGCTAAAGGTAAAGGTCTCCCTTGCTCGAAAGCCAGTCGAGTCCGACTCTAGGGTTGCGGTGCTCATCTCCGTTTCAAAGCCGAAGAGCCAGCGCTGTCCGAAGACGTTTCCGTGGTCATGTGGCCGGCATGACTAAACACCAAGGCGCACGGAACGCTGTTCCCTTCCCACTGAAGTGGTACCTATTTATCTACTTGCAATGTATTGCTTTCAAACTGCTAGGTTGGCAGGAGCTGGGGCCAGAGACCGGAGCTCACTCCATCATGCGGCACTCGGGTCTCGAACTGCTGAACTACCAACCTTCCACAGCCTGCAGTTCAGCGTCTTAACCACTTGAGCCACCGCAGCTCCTCTCTAAGGTGCTGCTGGACTCGAATTTAGCTCTTTTACAGAGCAGGTTTCCTTCGAAAGAGAGAGAGGACGGAAGACTCGCGGTGTTTTGCAATATTCCATGGATTCTGCCCTACACAAACTGAGCTGCTGGAGAGCAAGCCAGCAAGCCATCGGCAACACTAGTCCCAAATCAGCCCTCCAGAGGGCAACGGCGGCCTCTTTAAAACTGAAGGTGGCATGCGGGCGGATGTCCAAAGGGTGGACTTTCCTCCAACAGACTTTTCCCCCTGTCCTCCTCAGGCATCCTAGAGACAGACATCACGTTCCTGCTCATCTTTATCCTGATCCTCGTCATTTCCTGCTACTTTGGCTGTGAGTGTTCGCGGGTACCCCAGTGCTGAAACACGGGCATTTGGGGTGGCAGCCATCACTGGCTAAGTGATACATTTCTGCACAGTGCAGCCAGCTTTCTCAGGGAAGCAGGAAGTCCTTGAGAGCCCGTTTGGTGTAGTGGGTAGGAGCGCAGACTCTAACCTGGAAGAACCGTGTTCGATTCCCCACGCCTCCACATGGCAGCCAGCTGGGTGACCTTGGGTCAGTCACAAGTTTTCTCAGAGGGGTTCTCTCAAGGGCAGTCCTCGAAAGAGCTCTCTCAGCCCCACCTACCTCACAGGGTGTCTGTTGCAGGGAGGGGAAGGGAAAGGGGAACATGGATTCAAAGGAGAGTGTAGAAAGGTTTTCCTCCAGTTTTTTTTTTAAATCTTTTGCAGATCTGTTGAAGGGACGGCAGCTTCTTCACACCACATATAAGATGTTTATGACCGCAGCCGGAGTGGAGGGTGAGTCTGGGCAGGGAGGAGGCTTGTGGGGTAGAAAAGGAACCTGTGAAGTCACTGAGTCCATTGGGTCAGCTGGGTGTCAAAACTCTGCTGCGGAAGAGGTGTGTATTCGGCACCCTCTATGCATCACGCAAATCGGCTGGATCCGAATGTATTTGCTTATTTTGCAACGGTTGAGTCCAGGGGCACCTTCCAGACCAACACAGTTTAATTCTGTGTATGAGCTTTCATGTGCAGGCACACTTCTTCAGATACATGGAGACAGATTTCATTAAGCCTTATATATAGGCGGGGTGGGTGGGTTACGTGCCAGGAAGGGCTAGTTAGAGTCAAGGTGCATAAGTAACTGGGCGATAAGTACAGCTAAGATTGGATTAAAGCAGTTCGGTGTAGTGGTTAAGAGTGGCAGACTCTTAATCCGGAGAACTGGGTTTGATCCCCCACTCCTCCACATGCAGCCAGCTGGGTGACCTTGGGTCAGTCACAGTTCTCTCAGAGCTGTTCTCTCCAGAGCAGTTCTCTGAGAGCTCTCTCAGCCCCACCTACTTCACAGGATGTCTGTTGTGGGGAGGGGAAGGGAAAGGGATTGTAAGCC
>NW_015169319.1:53184-58293 GCF_001447785.1 Gekko japonicus
AGCCAGCTGGGTGACCTTGGGTCAGTCACAGTTCTCTCCGAGCTGTTCTCTCAAGAGCAGTTATTGAGAGAGCTCTCTCAGCCCCACCTACTTCACAGGATGTCTGTTGTGGGGAGGGGAAGGGAAAGGGATTGTAAGCCACTCTGAGACTCCGAGTGAAGGGCGGGATATAAATCCAACTCTTCTTCTGGGCAGCTAAAAACCCCATATGTAAGGCTTGAGGAAGTCTGTTGTCTGTTTCATTGTATCTGAAGAAGTGTGCGTGCACAAGAAAGTTTATACTCAGAATTAAACTTTGTGGTCTTAAAGGTGCCACTGGACTCAGACTTTGTTCTGTTACAGACCAACACAGCTACCCTCCTGAATTTTGCTTATTTTGCATAATTGATTTTGCTGGTTATAGGGGAAAGGCACAGAGCTATCCGTAGTACTGATTCCCTTTTCTCTGAATTGTCCTCTCGTTTCCTAAGTTTCAGGGGAAATACTGATATAAAATCATTGGCTTCCCGTCACAAAGATATGCAATTTGGTGACAGGATTCAGAATTCCCCTTAATACCGTCACGATCACACTGTGAAACTGCTTTGGTTTTTGAAACAATGCTTGATTCTGCGTCCAGTACCGAATTCCAGCTTGTGGATTTATGGGATATATAAAAGTCTGTGTATTGATAAAACACTTAGTGCTAATTTATTATACTTCTGTGATTTGGGTTTTCAGTTTTTTATAAACTGCTTTGGCAAGTAGGAAGATGAAAGGGGAGACAAGATGGAAGGGAGAGAGTGGGAGACTGTATTTCAACTACGTTGGGACATTTTAATCAGACATGCATGCGCACACACTCACCCATGGAGTTCTCAGGGCGGCTTACAATATTAAATACACAATGAAGCCAAAATGAGTCCCACTCATACAGTCTCTCTTATATATAAATCTCATTTCGTGTGAGTCCTCGAACACGCTCCCACAGGCTTTGGCCAGGAGACCTGTTAATCACAAGGTCTCGCCATCCATTGGTGGCTGCATTGGCAGGGTCTCGCCATCCATTGGTGACTGCGTGCCCATGTGTTGTCAACGTCCCGCCTACCCTCTGAGAGAACCACCGACCAGCCTTTCCACCTCAGTAAGCTGCGAGGTGGCGGAGGCGGCGCACACTCCGGTGGCCAAAAAGGCTTGCTCGCCCAGTGCCCTGCCTTCTCGCCTCCTTCTCCGCCACCCTGGCGGCTCTTCTGGCCTCCGCAGCATGCCGCCTGCTGCCCTGACGCCGGCCTCTGCTGCTTCGCCCGGACCCATGCTCCTCCGCCCCCCCTCACTCCGCCTCTGTCAGGGGCCGTGGGCCGGCTCTGGTGATGGTGCGGCCTCTAGGTAGCCTTCTGTCCCAATGCCTGTGGCTCCCGGCGGGGACCGGCGCACACCCGGCCCCGCGCTCCTCCGCGCCTCCAGGTGGGTCAGGGGCCGCGGGTTGCCTCGTGCTCCGCCGGGGCTCCGGGAGGGGGGGAACATGCCTCCTTCACGACGCCATGCTCACCCAGTGCCTCTGCTAGAAGCTCGTTGCATTTCAGGCCACAATGGGCCTTCCTCCTAGTGACAAAATATAGGACAAAAAGGCAAATAAGTAACTTAAAAGAATTACAGACCAGTGGCTAAATGGATAGCCCAGGCTGGACCAACTTTGCCAGATCCCAGAAGCTAAGCAGGGTCAGCTGCAGTTAGTACTTGGATGGGAGACCACCGCAGAAGTCCAGGGTGGCTACACAGAGGCAGGCCATGGCGAACCCTCTCTGAATGTCTGTTGCCTTGAAAACCCCATGGGGGGGTCATCATAGGTCAGATGTGACTTGATGGCAAAAAACACAAACATGGGGGGAAAAAACCCCAAAAAACTAAACGTCAGCAGTAAAAAAATCAAGTAGCAAAAGAAGAGAAATGCCATCAAAGGCCTGGATAAATAAAAACTTTTTCACCATGTCCCAAAAACTCAGCACCATAGGCCACAGGAAGAGAGTTCGATAAATGAGGTGCCCCCACAGAGAAGGCCCCGAGGCACAGACAGGGGTATGGAGAAGATCTAATAGAGCGAACTCATCTCAACTGTTCTTTTTTGTTTTCCTTTTCAGTGCTGAGCCTGATGTTCTTCTGCATATACTGGGGACAGTACGCAAGCGACGGTATCGGTAACGGCAGCCTCAAGATCCTGGGTAGGTGTCAGCAGAAATCTTACACCTCTGACGGGTGCCATTTTGTCTAGTAGCAGGGGTCATTTCCTGCAGGAGCGCACAGGAGTGGAGCTCCGGCAGTAAAGAGCCCAGGGGGCGGGCACAGGCAACAAGCCCCGCCCCCTGCTCCCAGCAGCCCTCAGTCAGAGCAAGAAGCACGCCCGGTAAGCTGCACAGCCCCCCCCCCCCGGCCCCCTGGTCCAAAACAGTCCAGTGGCGCCTTTAAGACCGAGTTTTATTCAGGTACAAGCTCTCCCTCCTCTGCAAGGACAGATCTGCACGTCCCGTCCCCCCCACAATAGCTAGCAATCCAAAACAGTCCAGAGGAGCCTGAGCGGTGGGTGTTGTCTTCTGACGCACATCCGGTGATGTCAGTGGGTATGGCATATGCAAATGAGTTATGCTAATGAGTTATCCTAATGAGCTCCTGTGCCTCTTTTTCTACGAAACAACCTCTGTCTAGTAGCATAGTGTAGTGTGGTTTAGAGTGCCTTGTGGATTGGTAGAGTGGTTAGACATGTGGGGGCCCTCCCATTTTATCCTCACGACAGCTTTGTTGGGAGGGAGCCTGGCGGCTGTCTCTCAGCCTAACCTAAGTTAGTAACCTAAACTTCTAAGTGCACCCATTAAAGTTTTACGTCTGAATAGGAATTTGGGCCCAATTCTGGTTAGTCCAGGTGGCTCAGAGGTTAAGATGCTGAAGCTGCAAGACCAGAAGGTCTGTAGCTCGGCAATTCGAGACCCGAGTGCCGCATGATGGAGTGAGCTCCCGTCTCTGGCCCTGGCTCCTGCCAACCTAGCAGTTCGAAAGCAAGAAACTGCAAGCAGATAAATAGGTACCCCTTCGGTGGGAAGGGAACAGTGTTCCGTGCGCCTCGCTGTTCAGTCGTGCTGGCCACGTGAACACGGAAAACGTCTTCGGACAGCGCTGGCTCTTCGGCCTGGAAACGGAGATGAGCACTTCCCCTTAGAGTCGGATTTGACTGGCTTTCGAGCAAGTGACACCTTTACTGCTTAGTCCAGATCTGGAGGTCCAAGTGCTAAACAATACTAACCTAGTAAAACGTACAAGCTGAGACTCTGCTAGGCCTACGGTTGCCAGATCCAGGCTGGGAAGCTCCTGGAGATTTGGGGATGGAACCTGGGGAGGACAGGGACCTCAGAGTGATCTCTATAGACTGCAGATTGGTTGTAATTCTGGGGTGATTCCCAGGTCCCCCCTGGAGACTGGCATTCTTTCAAGGTCTGCCACAGACTTTAAACCCATAGCCCCAGCTGAGCATGGCATTCTGTTCCAAGCATCCTACTTAAACTTACGGTGCAAACTTTAGCAGAGTTAAGCCCTTTCTAAATCCCTTGCAGTCCATCAGATTAGAAGTTTAGGATGGCACCGTTCACCACAGTTGGGGGGGTTTGTCAGTATATCCTGCAGTATATCCTGCAGAGAGCCAGTTTGGTGTAGTGGTTAAGTGAGTGGACTCTAATCTGGGAGAACCGGGTTTGATTCCCCACTCCTCCACTTGCACCTGCTGGATGACCTTGGGCAAGCCGTAGTTCTGACACAGCTGTTCTTGAAAAAGAGCACTTTCTGTCAAGAGCTCTCTGAGCCCCACCTACCTCACAGGGTGTCTGTTGTGGGGAGGGGGAGGGAAAGAAGATTGTAAACCGCTCCGAGACACCTTTGGGTAGTGAAGGGTGGGGTATAAATCCAATCTCTTCTTCTTCTTTATTTCCCCCAACTGTTTGGGAAGAAATCAGTGGGTTTCAATGGCCATTCCATGTCACTCTTTTTAGTACGTCCTCCTCTCCCTCCATGGGTGCAGAATGTCCTGCGCACTGCAGGCCCATAGACCATCATCCCTTAACTGAGAAGGACCCAATCTCTAGACCAGGGGTGTCGAACTCATTTGTTATGAGGGCTGGATCTGACATAAATGAGAACCTTGCTGGGCTGGGCCACGTGTGTCATAAAATGTAATGCCAGGTAGCGGAGAGATAAACTTTATAAAGGACACAAACACAAAGATTTTTTTTAAAACTTAAAATAAAAACATCAGCTCTGTAAACGGCAAACCCACTTTTGATTTATTGACATTCACCCCAGAAATCTCATGCTCGGAGTTCTGAGTCTAGCACCCAGGATAAAACATGAAATGGCTGAGTGATTTAAGAGAGCCTGGTGAAGCAAATGATGATGCAGCAGCAGCAGCAGCAGAACTGGAAGCAGGAGACGGCCAGTTCCACTGCGGGCCTGATCCGGCCCCCGGGCCGCATGTTTGACACCCCTGCTCTAGACTCATCCCTCTTCTCTCTCTGTCTCTCTCTCTCTCTCTCTAGCCAAGCTCCTCTTCTCCGTCAGTTTCCTGATCTTCCTCCTGATGCTCATCCTGCTTGGAAAGGGATTTACAGTCACCAGGTACCCGCACAGCTGAAAGGGGGACGGATCATTTGATGGGATGTAGCTTTCCTTTGCTGCGAACTGCTTGGCTGTAGAGTATGCTGACCGAGAGAAACCTGGTCTGTAGTAGAAGGGCCAGCTGGGTGTTACATTCAAGTTTGTGGCATTTTTAAAGTGAAAAAGCAGCTTCGGGAGAGGGGAATTTCAAGCGGAGAAGGGGCAGGAAAGCAGTGTGTACAGAACTCTTTCCTTCCCACTGTTTCTCTGCTGCCAGTCACTCCCTGGCAACTCCCCAGGCCTGTAGCCACCGTGGGGTTTTGGGGGGCTCTGCCCCACAATATTTCTCCAGTCAATGCTTTCCCCCCAATAATTTTTAAACATTTTTAAAAGGCGTGCGCTCCTTTAAGCAGAGTGGGGTGCTGTAGTTGACTAATTCCTGCGCTGAGCGAGGGGGTTGGAGTAGGTGACCTCTAGGGTCCCTTCTAACTCTGTGTC
>NW_015169319.1:58325-60375 GCF_001447785.1 Gekko japonicus
AACACCCCCCCCCCCCCCCCCCCCCCCGGCTTGTGATCAGAATGGTTGCTTAGGCTGGCAGAAGTGATTAACTTGCAGCAGCTGAGAACTGTCACCTGCCGCTTGCAATTCAGAGATCTATCCTGGTAACAGCTTTCTACTGGCTAAATGCTTTTCCTTTCTGCACTGAGGACTTCAGCCCCACCAGAAAAAAATATTTGCCCCACAAGCCGCAAAATCCTGGCTACAGGCCTGCAGCTCCCCTGTAAAAACCCCCCCCCCAAGGTTCCCATTTGCTAGTGTCCAAATTCCTTTCGGAACTCTGCATGGAGATAGAGGCCGATTGGAGCAGAGAGTCAGGCAGGGAAAGGCCTCCCCTGGGGCACTTCTCCAGTCCGAACATCCCCTTCTCCAAAGCTGTTTTCATAAATCGGGTCAACAGCATATCGTTAGTACCAGAAGCTCCTTCAGCAAGCGTCAGATAGCAGGGCTAAGAGGATTGAGTTTTGTACTGTATAGCTGGAAACTTGCTGCGCCGGCAAGAATATATTGATGGGATTATGACCAAAATGCGGTCGGATGCATTTCAGCCGGTGACGGGGGAGAGAGGTTTACAAGATGCGGGATTCTGCAGGTGGACGAAGAAGCTCTCTATTGAAACGCAAAACTTTTCCCTTGTCTCCCGGATATATACCGCCGCTAGCAGGGGCTTTTGCAAAGCAAATCCAGCCTGAACCGTGGAATAAACATCGCCTCTAAAATGCAAAACTCTGCATGTTACACCCCTCGCCCCTCTCCCTTAATCAAGGCTGCTGTATGATAACCAGAGTAGAAAAGAACTCATGTCTTTTCTGGAATATGCCGCGGAGCAGTGTTCCCTCTAAGCTGAGTTCGTGTGAGCTAGCGCACAGTTTTTTAGCCTCCGGCTCGCACATTTTTGTCTTAGCTCAGGAAGCATGGCCCCAGAGCGAACTGATTTATGCAGTAGCCAAATTGCTTGCTCACAACTCAGAACGTAGCATTTTTGCTCACAAGGCTCCACAGCTTAGAGGGAGCATTGCTGCGGACCAAACCTTTAATTAAGTCTCCAGCAGAATGAAATCTCTTATGTGCTGAGCAGTCATCTCTGTGCACCGTTTGGCGCTCAGAAGGCATTTTCTGTGCAGTAACCGAGACAGCGGAGAGACAATCCCTTCGATGTGCTGTTCTTATTTCTAGAACAAAGAGATGGGGGATTTGTCAGCAGAAGGGTTCTAGCAGGCGGGGGTTTTTGCGGAGAAGGGCTGACGAGATGAGAAATGGAGCCGCCGGGTTTATACGTGGGCTTAGGAGATGCTGGAATGTGGTTCCTTTGAATTATGCCAGGGCAGCACTTCACGGAAAGGATACTGGAGATTACTGGCTTGCGGTTGAGGGTCTGGGGAAGTGCACATTGGCAGCATGGAAACTGAGTTTCGGAGCTGTGATGGACATAAGAACATCACGGAAAGGATATTGGAGATTACTGGCTTGCGGTTGAGGGTCTGGGGAAGTGCACATTGGCAGCATGGAAACTGAGTTTCGGAGCTGTGATGGACATAAGAACGTAAGAAGAGCCCTTCTGGATCTGATCATTCATCCATCTAGTCCAGCATTCTGTCAGCGGCCAACCAGTTCCTCTGGAAGGCCAACGACAGGGCACGGAGGCCGAGGCCTTTGTAAGAACATCAGAAGAGCCCTGCTGGATCAGACCAGTGGTCCATCTAGTCCAGCATCCTGTCTCTCACATAGTGGCCAACCAGTTCCTCTGGAGGGCAGCCAACAGGGCAGAGAGGCCAAGGCCTTCCCAAGAACATCAGAAGAGCCCTGCTGGATCAGACCAGTGATCCATCTAGTCCAGCATCCTGTCTCACACAGGGGCCAACCAGTTCCTCTGGAGGACTGACAACAGGGCTTAGAGTCCAAGGTCTTCCCCTGATGTTGCCTCCTGGCTCTGGGATTCAGATGATTAGTGCCTCTGAACGTGGAGGTTCCCCTCAGTCACCGTGGCCAGTAGCTACTGATAGACCTATTCTCCATGAATCTATCTATA
>NW_015169319.1:61304-61621 GCF_001447785.1 Gekko japonicus
CCCCACCCCCCATACTCAGGTTGCCTGCACCACCTGCACACTGTTTCCCCGACAACACCAGCCAGCAATGTTCCCTCTAAGCCGTGGAGTCTTGTGAGCAAAAATTCTACTTTGTGAGCTACTGGGCATTAAAGTTGTCAGTGAGCTATTTGGCTGCAGCATAAACTAGCTTGCTCTGGAGCCATTCTTTCCTGAGCGAAGACAAAAATGTGTGAGCTGGAGGCTAAAAAACTGTGAGCTGGCTCACACTAACTCAGCTTAGAGGGAACACTGCCGGCCAGTCTATGCAGCTGGGAATGCTGATGCCCTAGTCACCA
>NW_015169319.1:61970-69874 GCF_001447785.1 Gekko japonicus
GGCACCACTCACGTGCCCTCCCTCCGTGGGCCTTCGGGAGCATGGGTGCAGACAGGTGGCGTGGGAGGTATGTGGGTGAGGTTCAGCGGCAGTGGGCCCCTCCAGACGTCCTGCCCCCCCCGGCAGCTGCCCCAGCTGAGGACATGCAGACGCCAGCCCTGCGTTGCATGTGACCGTTCTCCTCCACCGGCAGATCCGGTGACTCTCTTCCGCTGTCTTCTGCTAAGTCTTCCTTCACTGGGAAAATATCCTTCTCTGTTGGAGAATGACGTTCCCCTTCCTCCACCAGAGAAGGAAAATATCCTTCTCTGTTGGAGAATGACTTTCCCCTTCCTCCACCAGAGGATTCATTCCTTTGTTAGCAGAAGATCTTGCTCTGTGTTGTAGGAAGACCTTGGCATCACGGGATACAGATTAGTAGAAGGGAGTTACGGGAGCCAGCCCAAAATTGAGAGGAAAAGCATTGGGAGTTTCGTGGTTCAGCCTTAATCCTGGCTCACAGCTCCCTGTCTTGCAGGGGTCGGATCAGCCACACAGGTTCTATCAAGCTCTCGGTGTACATGACCCTGTACACGATCACACATGTCGTGCTCTTCATCTATGAGGCGGAGGTGAGTGTTTTCCCCCATGGCTCCTGGTACTTTTGGGAGCCCTTCTGTTCCACCGTCGTTCTCTAGCCCAGGGAGCTTTCTGTTTGGGAAATCAGGGACTTCCGCTTTTAATTAATCATTTATTTAGAAGATGTAGATGTTAAGAACCTAAGAAGAGCCCCACTGGATTAGACCAGTGGTCTATCTTGTCCAGCATCCCGTCTCACACAATGGCCAACCAGTTCCTCTGGATGGCCAACAAACAGGGCATAGAGGCCAAGACCTTCATAAGAACATAAGAAGAGCCCTGCTGGATCAGACCAGTGGTCCCTCTAGACCAGCATCCTGTCTCACACAGTGGCCAACCAGTTCCTCTGGATAACCAACAACAGGGCATAGAGGCCAAGGCCTTCATAAGAACATAAGAAGAGCCCTGCTGGATCAGACCAGTACTCCATCTAGTCCAGCATCCTGTCTCACACAGTGGCCAACGAGTTCCTCTAGAGGGCCAACAACAGGGCATAGAGGCCGAGGCCTTCTCCTGATAAGAACCTAAGAAGAGCCCTGCTGGATCAGACCAGTGGTCCATCTTGACAACATCCTGTCTCTCACACAGGGGCCAGTCAGTTCCTCTGGAGGGCCAACAACAGGGCGGAGAGGCTGCGGCCTTCCTAAGAACATCAGAAGAGCCCTGCTGGATCAGACCAGGGGTCGCTCTAGTCCAGCATCCTGTCTCACACAGGGGCCAACCAGTTCCTCTGGAGGGTCAACCACAGGGCAGAGAGGCCGAGGCTTTCCCCTGATTTTACCTCATCCTGGTGCTGGTATCCAGGGGCCGGCTGCCTCTGAAGGTGGTGCTTCCTTTTAGTCACCCTGGGAATAGCCATCGATGGACCCGTCCCTCCATGATCCTGTCTATTCCGTTTCTCATCACGTTCTCTTATTAATGGAATAGGACAGTGATGGCGAACCTTTTAGAGACCGAGTGCCCAAACTGCGACCCAAAACCCACTTATTTATCGCAAAGTGCCAACACGGCAATTTAACCTGAATACTGAGGTTGTACTTTAGAAAAAACAACTCATACATTAACTTAAGATGATCCAAACAAAGTAAGGAAAGCAGTCCCAAATGCTTTCATTTACTTAAAATCATTTGGCAGAGAATTCAACACTTTAATGATGGTCTGGGCTTGGCTGGGGCGATGGCACTGAGCCCCGTGCCATAGGTTCGCCACCACTGGAATAGGAGTTCCAGCCTCCCCTTGTAGGTAATTTATTCATAGTGGAGCCTTCTCCTCCCCTCTCTAAGTTAAGGACCAGAAGAAGGTAAATCTTCTAAAGGCCTCCCCATTCACTGGCTCTTTTCTTCCCCGGGACCCTACATGGGAGGCACTCATCCTCTGTATCTGTGGAGAATCGTGCTTCTGCTCCCCAGCCCTGAATAGCCTTGTGGTGGTTTTTTGTTTTTTTCGCTGTGATTTGCGTCTACCTTGACTTGCTGCTTCTCCCATTTGCTCACCCACTTCCTCCCTTTCTGGGGCTCAGTTCTTTGACCAGGCGCAGGTGCTGTACACTTACGAGTCACCGGCTGGGTATGGCCTGATCGCTTTGCAGTTCGTGGCTTACATCTGGTTCTGCTACGCCATCCTCATCACGCTCAAGCAGTTCCCAGAGAAGCAGCCCTTCTACGTCCCTTTCTTTGCAGCCTACACCCTCTGGTGAGTGAATCCAGACAGAGTTACGGGGTAGTATGAGGAGAAGGTGGCACGCTTTCCCATCACCTCCTACCTGATCCTTTTAACTGGGAATGCCGGGGATCGAACCTGGGACCTTCTGCACGCCAAGCAGAGGCTCTGCCACTGAGCTAAAGCCCCACTTCATGGCTCTCCAGGGTCTCAGGCGGAGGTCTTTCCCATCCCCTCCTGCCTGATCCTTTTAACTGGGAATGCCGGGGATCGAACCTGGTGCCTTCTGCATGCCAAGCCGAGGCTCTGCCACTGAGCTACAGCCCCACTTGATGGCTCTCCAGGGTCTCAGGCGGAGGTCTTTCCCATCCCCTCCTGCCTGATCCTTTTAACTGGGAATGCCGGGGATTGAACCTGGGACCTTCTGCATGCCAAGCAGAGGCTCTGCCACTGAGCTACGGCCCCACTTTATGGCTCTCCAGGGTCTTAGGCGGAGGTCTTTCCCATCCCCTCCTGCCTGATCCTTTTAACTGGGAATGCCGGGGATTGAACCTGGGACCTTCTGCATGCCAAGCAGATGCTCTGCCCCTGAGCTACCGCCCTGCTCCATGGCGACCCATGCTCTCATGCGGATGTCTTTCCCATCCCCTCCTGCCTGGTCCTTTTTAACTGGAGATGCCGGGGATTGAACCTGGGACCTTCTGCACGCCAAACAGACACTCTGCCACTGAGCCAGGACCCTTCCTTTCCTCCCCTCCCCTCTTGGAGTATTCCATCTCAAAGATTCCCCAAGCCGCTGTTAGGCAATACCCGATCAATCAGCCTGGCTTATATGTTTTCAGAGGGAGAGTGGCCATCTGCTCCTTTCTCTTGGAGCAGCCTCAGAACAGTTCTGAACTGAGCACAGCTGCAGCTTGGGAAGTCCAATCGGGGATGGGCTGGCTCATGAAGTGACCAAGAAATTTCCCAATGCACTGTTGTGCCGCCAGGTGGGGAGCTGATGGGCAGGAGCCGGCTGCGTGCAGACCTGGGCAGTGGTCAGGAGGATGTAACAGTGGCACAGGAGGAAGCAGCTGTCAGGAAATTGCTCAGGAGATGAGCTTCCCCCCCCCCCGGGGGGGGGCAAGCACTGCCCATGGTCCACTCAACTTGTTCCGGGGCTCTTTTAACTTCCCGTTCTGCCCCCCCTCGAAGCCTCTCGTCACACCTCCTCTCATAAGAACATAAGAGATGCCAACGTTGGATCAGGCCAAAGGCCCATCCAGTCCAACACTCTGTATCACACAGTGGCCAGAAATACCAGTGCCATCAGGAGGTCCACCAGTGGGGCCGGGACATTAGAAGCCCTCCCACTGTTGACCCCCCCCCAAGCACCAAATACCTATTTATCTACTTGCAGTTTCTTGCTTTTGACCTGCTAGGTTGGCAGGCGCTGGAACCAGAGACGGGGAAGCTCACTCCGTCATGCGGCACACTCGGGTCTCGAACTGCCGAACCAACGACCTTCCAAAGCCTGCTGCTTCAGCGTCTCAACCACTTGAGCCACCGCAGCCCCTCCTCTGTCTTATGGTTTGGGAAGGGCCGTGGCTCAGTGCTAGAGCACCTGCTCGGTCTGCAGAAGGTCCCAGGTTCAATCTCAGGCATTTCCAGTTAAAAGGAACAGGCAGGAGGTGACGGAAGAGCCACTGCTGGTCAGAGTAGACCAGAGACAGTGCAGTTTCCTGTGCGTTCGCGTCACTCTTGTCAAAGGCCCAGGCTGCAGTTCGTAAGACTCGCTGTGGCCCCAAAATATTTTTTCTTTGTGTTTCTCCCAACACACACCTTTATTAATCCAAAGTTGTATATGCATATACCAATAAAGGCTTGTCAAAGTACAAAAATATATTCAAAGTCCAGTGGCCCCTTTAAGACCAACACGGTTTAATTCTGGGTATAAGCTTTTGTGTGCATGCACACTGCAGTTTGGTGTAGGAGCCAGTTTGGTGTAGTGGTTAAATGCGCGGACTCTAACCTGGGAGAACCGGGTTTGATTCCCCACTCCTCCACTTGGACCTGCTGGATGACCTTGGGCAAGCCGTAGCTCTGATAAGAGCTGTTCTTGAAAAAGAGCGGTCACTGTCAAGAGCTCTCTCAGCCCTACCTACCTCACAGGATGTCTGTTGCGGGGAGGGGAAGGGAAAGGAGTTTGTAAGCCGCTCTGAGACTCCTTTGGGTAGTGAAGGGCGGGGTATAAATCCAATCTCTTCTTCTTTTCTTCTTCTTCATCATCAGGCACATGAAATCTTCTACCCAGCATTAAACTTTGTTGGTCTTAAAGGTGCCGCTGGACTCAGACTTCGTTCTGACACTTATCAGGCCAACACGGCTACCCCCTCTGAATCTATTTAGTTAGTTTTTTCCCTTAGCATATCTAGTCTCAAGAAGCGTTCTGATGAAGTCGAAAGTTTGCTCACTCTGTGACGCTTAGGTCGTTCCTAATAGCAGTAATACCCCCCTGCTGTTTTGGGACACCCCCCCCCCACATCCCGATCGACCAACATGACAATTTTTTATCTCCTCGAAAGACTCTGTCTCGTCTCTTTAGCCTAGGGAAGGTGGCTTGGCAAACGCAGCTGCTCTTTCACTTTCTCTCTGTCAACCGGATCAATGGCCAGAACAAATCATCCTAATAGTCTAATGGATGACTTGGCCATGACGGATGGATAGAGATTGGAAGGAGGAGGGGCAGAGGCCCATGGTTCTAGTATAATACAATTAGGCTTGAATTCTTGCCACTTAAAACTCTTTTTCGGCCTTTCTCCTGGGGTTGGGAAAGCGTTCCTCAATACACACATTTTGGGCTTCCGATCTGCAAAAAGCAGGCAGTTTTAAATGTGCTTCTATCAGGGTTTTTTTTTAACTCATTGAGGGACTCGCAGGGAGGTGCATGCAGCCTTCTTGTACTTCGCACTGCACATGTGATCTTTGGTCCAGGAAGGAGTCGTGTCCGGCCCAGTGGAAACGACATCTTCTCTGGGATGAAGCGCCGAGCAGTTGTAGAAACTGTGTATTAGGTCACTCACTTAATAAAGTAGTCGGAGAGTGATTCAGCAAAGATTCCACTTTATTCAGCAACTCGAACACAACTCCAACACGGATCAACATCTGATAGCCAGAACAGCTCTTGCATTAAAGCTGTTCCCTTTTTAAACCCTCCCGGCTAATGTAGCCATGCCTTACTTTACAATACCAACCAATAAGATTGTTTACATAACGGCCAATCATAGATGTTCCCGCTCAGGGAGCTTGCTGGCACCTGATTGGCTGGTTCTTCCTGGGCTACCAATACGATTGGATGGATTAGGATCCTAGCCCAGGACGAAGCTTTACATGGCATTTCAATTATGTTGTTCACATACAGTTATGCATTCAATGGCAGCTATTGAATACATTACAAACTCCTCCCCCCTAAGTAAAAACATTTATTTACATTCGTAGTCACTTAGGTAGGTTGGTGCTCGGCGCACCCGCTGACACCTGCGTAGCGGTACAGGATCAGGACACAATTCTGTGCTTCAGAATAGAATATACACCAGGGCTTCCCAATCTCTTTGAGCCAGTGGTCATCTCTGGGATTCTGATACAGCGTGGCGGGAGCAGCCTCAAGACAGATGTCGTAAGATGGCTGCCACAGGAGGCGGAGCCAGTCACAAAATGGCTGCCGTGGCTTACCTTCATTCACACAGTGAAGATCCTCGGTGCTGTGGTGGCAGCAGCCGCCAAAGCAACATTTTTTTAAAAAAATGGCTAGCCAATCTCTGATGGCCAATCAAAAGCCTTGCTGGGCAAAAGTCCCACCTGATGGAAAGGTGTTGGCAGGTGCTGTGGTGCCCATGTGGGCATTTTGTTGGGAGCCCCAATATACACCAGCAGGGGATGGAGATACTGTCTGGGTAGCTGGGGAGTAGGGAAGCTGACTTGGGGAAGAAGAAGAGGAGGAGATTGGATTTATACCCCACCCTTCACTCGGAGTCTTAGAGCGGCTTACAACCCCCTTTCCCTCCCCACAACAGACACCCTATGAGGTGGGTGGGGCTGAGAGAGCTCTGAGAGAATGGCTCTTTCAAGGACAGCTCTTATCAGAACTATGGCTTGCCCAAGGACATCCAGCAGCTGCAAGTGGAGGAGAGGGGAATCAAACCCGGTTCTCCCAGATTAGAGTCCGTGCACTTAACCACTACACCAAACTGGCTGTACACCAAGCGAGGGGGGAGGTGTTTTTCCACTCCCGTGAATGGAAAGTTGGGAGGTTTGCGATGTTGTAGCAAAAGGGAGTGTGTGGGTGTGGGTGTGAGTGGAATGGAATGGAAGGGCGGCTTGCGTGGCAAGACAACCGCTTTTTCCTCTTGCAGGTTCTTCGCTGTCCCCGTCACGGCACTCATCGCCAACTTTGGCATCCCCAAGTGGGCGCGGGAGAAGATCGTCAACGGCATCCAGTTGGGCATCCACCTGTACGCCCACGCAGTCTTTCTGGTGAGGATCCCCAGCGGCCTCCTTATTGATGAATTCGGAAGATTTGCATGCCGTCTCTCCGGGAACCTCCCCGAGAGAGGCTTCCGAAGTAAAAACAAATAACAACAAAAAGAGATATGAATGAAAAGGCAGCATTCAAAAGAAACAGCTATATCTTTGCATCCCCTGTTACGGCACACATCCTTCTCCTAGAGAGAAGGTCCCTTAGGAAGGCCAAAAGGTTAGGGTTCCACTGACTCAGCCTCGCTTCTCTGCCTGACCGGTTGATTCACTTTCCTAATCCTCTGATGCTACCCAAAGACAATATTGTATTTTATCATTATCATTAGAGCATATGGTAGTATAAATTCAAGTATATACCTATAAGCAGGGCTATTTTTGGGCAGGAACGCACAGGAACGGAGTTCCGGCTGGCTCCCGAGTTGGCCACGCCCAGCAGGAACTCATTAGCATAACAGGCCACACCCAGCAGCAGGAACTCATTAGGATTGGCTACATTAGGGGTATGTGGCCTAACATGCAAAGGAGTTCCTGCTACAAAAAAGGCCCTGGGTTTTGACAACAAACAAGGTAAACAGAATAAGAAGCAAAAGGTGGGTGTGGCTGGATGACCACACTTCTGGTAACATGGGGGTGCGGCCTAATATGCTAATGAGCTGTGCTGTCAGGGTGTGACCTAATATGCTAATGAGTTTCTGGTGTTGGGTGTGGCCTATTATGCTAATGAGTTCCTGCTGGGCTTTTTCTACAAAAAGAGCCCTGCAAGAGTCTAAGAACTTGGATAGGTACAGAGGAACTGAGATAGGTAGGTGTTGCAACTAAAATCAAACAATATTAAAAAGAAGAACAAAAACTTAAGTGAAGTTATAGCATTAATGGCTTCTATAATGGATTCAGATTCTTTCTTAGATGCCAGGCATTCTAAAACAGGAAACCCACACAGTCACAAATTCGATGCATAAGGATCTGTTTCCCCTTGTATCATAGGGTCTGATAATTTGTCCATTATACAGAAACTCCTGTATTTTAAAAAACCAATCAGAGGTCCCGGTCACACGGCCCGGAAAATGCGGGGGGGGGGGAGCGTGGCTGTTTGCCCCGGAGCAAAGTAATGA
>NW_015169319.1:69931-78302 GCF_001447785.1 Gekko japonicus
TTGGGTGCCGATCACATGGTTATCCTGCAGCGCGGCAAAGAAGCGGCGTGGCGCGATCACACTGGCAATCGCTAGGTGCCGCTTCCGTGGCAAACGGGATTTTTTTCCCCTCACCGCAGTGTGCACATGTGCTGGTGGGTGTTTGTGTGCATCCTGTGGAGACTAAAAAAAAAATCCGGTTTGCGACGGGACATGGGCGGGCGCCGGATGCCATGGGATTCCAGCGGAAATGAGATCAGACGCCCACCCTTGCCCTGCGTTTTCCGGAAACTAGCACATCTGGCCCTGGCCCCGACCTGGTGGAACTCCCTTCCAAATAACATCAGGTACCTGTGGGATGTTATGCAATTCCGCAGGGCCTGTAAGGCAGAGATGTTCCACCAGGCGTTTGGTTGAGGACAGCAACAGTTTCCATCTTGGCCGGCACCCTACCTGGACCCCCCATCGCTTGTGGGGCTTACCCCCTCCTCCGTGCTCGTGAAGCTCCCACGGACCAAAAATGGGAGGGAACCACAAAATATTGCTACTCACATTTAATTTTTGTATTATATGTTGGATGTGGTTTTACGGGTTTTAACCTGTCCATCGCCTAGAGCCCCACAACCGTGGGGATTAGGCGGCCCACAAATAGAATGTAATAATAAAATATGAATAATATTAGCGGGGACGCGTACGCAGCAGACCTCACGTGCCCCTGGTCCAGCTGCCCGCCCGACGCTTCTCTCGTACCCCCAGATTATGACCCGTCCCTCGGCAGCCAACAAGAACTTCCCTTACCACGTGCGGACGTCGCAGATCGGGATCGTAGAGGAGGCAGCCGCCGGGGCCAAGTTCCCCCACCACGTGTACGGCAACGTCACCTTCATCAGCGACTCGGTGCCAAACTTCACGGAGCTCTTCTCCATCCCCCAGAGCACAGGGAGCAGCAGCGCCAGCAACGTAAGCCCCCCTCAGGGTCAAAGGTGGCTCCGGGTTTCTCCTTCCACTTTGGGCCTCAAATTTATTTATTTATATTTATTTACCCCGCTCACCCCCTGAAAAGTATGCAGACGGAGAGTGATTTCAGCTAAGCATACCTTTATTTAGTTCAGGACAAAGACAAGGGACCAGCTCGCAGGCTGGTTTATATACGTTCAGAAAACCCGCCACCCTGTTTTCAAACGCATCCCCACAAGTGTGACAGCAAGAAACTTATTTTTTAAAAGAGAAAGGACAAAGAAAGTCAAAAGAATCCTGTATGGAATTGCCCCACCGGTCCCCACACACTTCCTAAAAACGTTTGGTGGGCACCAGGAAGGGTGTTGATTGGCCCTATGGTGCCCCGGGGGACCTTGTTGGGGACCCCTGCTTTAGAGTCCTTTGCAGATGGTGGTGTGTGTTTTGAATGCTCCTCTGCAAGTGTGAGAGTAAACCCTCCCCTTTTCTTTTTTTAACAAAGAAAAGGAATAATAAAGGAGAGTCAAAAGAAACCAAAGTGGAGAATCTCTGATAACTACACAGACGTCTCCTGCCTGCAGGGTGCAGAAGGAGAGAGGAAGGAGGGAACTTCTTAGTTCCAGGGGTCATTTTGTAGAAAAAGAGGTGCAGGAGCTCATTCACATAACTGATCGGCATAGCTTATTTGCATATGCCACGCCCCCTGACATCACCGGAAGTGTGTCAGAAGGCAACACCCACCACTCAGGCTCCACCGGACTGTTTTGGATTGCTAGCTATTGGGGGGGGGGCGTGCAGATCTGTTCTTGCAGAGGAGGGAGAGCTTGTACCTGAATAAAGGTTGGTCTTAAAGGTGCCACTGGACTGTTTCGAGCCGGGGGGGGGGCTCTGCAACTTACCTGGCTGCTTCTTGCTCTGACTGAGGGCTGCTGGGAGCAGGGGGTGGGGCTTGTTGCATGTGCCCGCCCCCTGAGCTCTGCTGGAGCTCTGCTTCTGTGCGCTCCTGCAGGAGAGGACCCCTGCTTAGTTCCATTATACCCCCAGGAGAGCTTTATGCTCTTCACAGAACAACTTGCTAGTCGTCCCTGGTCCTAGAGATATCCGACTGTCCTCAACCAGGGCCAGGGCCTTTTCGGTGGAACTCCCTTCCAAATAACATCAGGTACCTGTGGGGTGTTATGCAGTTCCGCAGGGCCTGTAAGGCAGAGATGTTCCACCGGGCGTTTGGTTGAGGACAGCAACAGTTTACATCTTGGCCGGCCTACCTGGACCCCCCATCGCCTGTGGGGCTTACCCCCTCCCCCGTGCTCGTGAAGCTCCCACGGACCAGAAATGGGAGGGAACCACAAAATATTGCTACTCACCTTTAATTTTTGTATATTATGTCGGATGTGGTTTTATGGGTTTTACAGGTATTAACCTGTCCATCGCCTAGAGCCCCACAACTGTGGGGATTAGGCGGCCCACAAATAGAATGTAATAATAAAATATGAATAATATTAGCGGGGACGCGTACGCAGCAGACCTCACGTGCCCCTGGTCCAGCTGCCCGCCCGACGCTTCTCTCGTACCCCCAGATTATGACCCGTCCCTCGGCAGCCAACAAGAACTTCCCTTACCACGTGCGGACGTCGCAGATCGGGATCGTAGAGGAGGCAGCCGCCGGGGCCAAGTTCCCCCACCACGTGTACGGCAACGTCACCTTCATCAGCGACTCGGTGCCAAACTTCACGGAGCTCTTCTCCATCCCCCAGAGCACAGGGAGCAGCAGCGCCAGCAACGTAAGCCCCCCTCAGGGTCAAAGGTGGCTCCGGTTTTCCCCTTCCACGTTGGGCCCCAAATTTATTTTTTATATTTATTTATACTTTCAGTTTGTACCCCGCTCACCCCCGAAGGGCTCTGAGTGGCTTACACAGTGCATGGTGCAGAGTCCTATGCAGAAACCCTAACTATGGCCACAGCACGTCTGGGGTGGGGGGAGCCCTACCAGGTACCCTCCCGGCTCCGATCGTTCGTTTTTATCCGGCGAGTGGGCGACTTCTTCCAGTCCTCTCCGGTGCGGCTTCCGCGGCCTCCGCTGTTCTTTCGGCTCTCTGGCGACTCCTCTCGGGGGCTGTTGGTTATGGGCCCTGGTGCGCAGCCGCGGTGGGCGTCACAACGTCCTTACGGCTCCGGACATCCTCCTGCTGGCCACGTCATCAGCTGCCGAGCCAACCGCCTCCTTGGGATGTCGCTGCCTCTCTTCATCTCCTCCGTGCTGACCGCCGCCGTGTTGCCGCCGCTTCTCGATTCCTCGCTCGGCTGGAGCCCAAGTTCGAGGGAATTTTGCTCTGCCGTCACTTGTTTCAGAGTCCACAACACCCCAGAGAGAAGGGGAGTTTGTCTCCTCCGCAGACACAGTGCTTAGCAGCTTGGTATTCAGAGGCAGGCGTGCCAGGGAGTTGGCCCAGGCAGTCTGTATAAAGGGACTGCTATGTCCACGGCAGGCCTTGGGGAGGCCCGCACAGCGCTTACACACTAGATTTGGTTCCTGGTCAGTAGGATACCGAAGAGTGGCAGTGCCATCCTGGGCAGTGTGGTGTAGTGGGTAGAGTAATGTAGCGGGTAGAGTTTGTCTCCTCCACAGACACCATGCTTAGCAGCTTGGTATTCAGAGGCGTGCCAGGGAGTTGTCCCGGGCAGTCCGTATAAAGGGACTGCTGTGTCCCAGGCAGGCCTTGGGGAGGCCCGCACAGCGCTTACACACTAGATTTGGTTCCCGGTCAGTTGGATACCGAAGAGCGGCAGTGCCATCCTGGGCAGTGTGGTGTAGTGGGTAGAGTAATGTAGCGGGTAGAGTGGCAGACTAGGATCCTGGGCGATCTGGTTTCGAATTCCCGCTTCTGCCACGGATGCTCGCTGGGTGACCTTGGGCCCATCACAAAGCCTCAGCCTGGCCTTCTACACAAGGCTGCCGTTGCGAGAGAACGGAGGAGGGGACAACGGCGTTCTAAAAGCCCCTTTGAATCCCGACCGGGGGGGGGGGGGGGAGAAGCAGGATAGGGGAGGCCCGCACAGCGCTTACACACTAGATTTGGTTCCTGGTCAGTAGGATACCGAAGAGTGGCAGTGCCATCCTGGGCAGTGTGGTGTAGTGGGTAGAGTAATGTAGCGGGTAGAGTTTGTCTCCTCCACAGACACCATGCTTAGCAGCTTGGTATTCAGAGGCGTGCCAGGGAGTTGTCCCGGGCAGTCCGTATAAAGGGACTGCTGTGTCCCAGGCAGGCCTTGGGGAGGCCCGCACAGCGCTTACACACTAGATTTGGTTCCTGGTCAGTAGGATACCGAAGAGTGGCAGTGCCATCCTGGGCAGTGTGGTGTAGTGGGTAGAGTAATGTAGCGGGTAGAGTTTGTCTCCTCCACAGACACCATGCTTAGCAGCTTGGTATTCAGAGGCGTGCCAGGGAGTTGTCCCGGGCAGTCCGTATAAAGGGACTGCTGTGTCCCAGGCAGGCCTTGGGGAGGCCCGCACAGCGCTTACACACTAGATTTGGTTCCTGGTCAGTAGGATACCGAAGAGTGGCAGTGCCATCCTGGGCAGTGTGGTGTAGTGGGTAGAGTAATGTAGCGGGTAGAGTTTGTCTCCTCCACAGACACCATGCTTAGCAGCTTGGTATTCAGAGGCGTGCCAGGGAGTTGTCCCGGGCAGTCCGTATAAAGGGACTGCTGTGTCCCAGGCAGGCCTTGGGGAGGCCCGCACAGCGCTTACACACTAGATTTGGTTCCTGGTCAGTAGGATACCGAAGAGTGGCAGTGCCATCCTGGGCAGTGTGGTGTAGTGGGTAGAGTAATGTAGCGGGTAGAGTTTGTCTCCTCCACAGACACCATGCTTAGCAGCTTGGTATTCAGAGGCGTGCCAGGGAGTTGTCCCGGGCAGTCCGTATAAAGGGACTGCTGTGTCCCAGGCAGGCCTTGGGGAGGCCCGCACAGCGCTTACACACTAGATTTGGTTCCTGGTCAGTAGGATACCGAAGAGTGGCAGTGCCATCCTGGGCAGTGTGGTGTAGTGGGTAGAGTAATGTAGCGGGTAGAGTTTGTCTCCTCCACAGACACCATGCTTAGCAGCTTGGTATTCAGAGGCGTGCCAGGGAGTTGTCCCGGGCAGTCCGTATAAAGGGACTGCTGTGTCCCAGGCAGGCCTTGGGGAGGCCCGCACAGCGCTTACACACTAGATTTGGTTCCTGGTCAGTAGGATACCGAAGAGTGGCAGTGCCATCCTGGGCAGTGTGGTGTAGTGGGTAGAGTAATGTAGCGGGTAGAGTTTGTCTCCTCCACAGACACCATGCTTAGCAGCTTGGTATTCAGAGGCGTGCCAGGGAGTTGTCCCGGGCAGTCCGTATAAAGGGACTGCTGTGTCCCAGGCAGGCCTTGGGGAGGCCCGCACAGCGCTTACACACTAGATTTGGTTCCTGGTCAGTAGGATACCGAAGAGTGGCAGTGCCATCCTGGGCAGTGTGGTGTAGTGGGTAGAGTAATGTAGCGGGTAGAGTTTGTCTCCTCCACAGACACCATGCTTAGCAGCTTGGTATTCAGAGGCGTGCCAGGGAGTTGTCCCGGGCAGTCCGTATAAAGGGACTGCTGTGTCCCAGGCAGGCCTTGGGGAGGCCCGCACAGCGCTTACACACTAGATTTGGTTCCTGGTCAGTAGGATACCGAAGAGTGGCAGTGCCATCCTGGGCAGTGTGGTGTAGTGGGTAGAGTAATGTAGCGGGTAGAGTTTGTCTCCTCCACAGACACCATGCTTAGCAGCTTGGTATTCAGAGGCGTGCCAGGGAGTTGTCCCGGGCAGTCCGTATAAAGGGACTGCTGTGTCCCAGGCAGGCCTTGGGGAGGCCCGCACAGCGCTTACACACTAGATTTGGTTCCTGGTCAGTAGGATACCGAAGAGTGGCAGTGCCATCCTGGGCAGTGTGGTGTAGTGGGTAGAGTAATGTAGCGGGTAGAGTTTGTCTCCTCCACAGACACCATGCTTAGCAGCTTGGTATTCAGAGGCGTGCCAGGGAGTTGTCCCGGGCAGTCCGTATAAAGGGACTGCTGTGTCCCAGGCAGGCCTTGGGGAGGCCCGCACAGCGCTTACACACTAGATTTGGTTCCTGGTCAGTAGGATACCGAAGAGTGGCAGTGCCATCCTGGGCAGTGTGGTGTAGTGGGTAGAGTAATGTAGCGGGTAGAGTTTGTCTCCTCCACAGACACCATGCTTAGCAGCTTGGTATTCAGAGGCGTGCCAGGGAGTTGTCCCGGGCAGTCCGTATAAAGGGACTGCTGTGTCCCAGGCAGGCCTTGGGGAGGCCCGCACAGCGCTTACACACTAGATTTGGTTCCTGGTCAGTAGGATACCGAAGAGTGGCAGTGCCATCCTGGGCAGTGTGGTGTAGTGGGTAGAGTAATGTAGCGGGTAGAGTTTGTCTCCTCCACAGACACCATGCTTAGCAGCTTGGTATTCAGAGGCGTGCCAGGGAGTTGTCCCGGGCAGTCCGTATAAAGGGACTGCTGTGTCCCAGGCAGGCCTTGGGGAGGCCCGCACAGCGCTTACACACTAGATTTGGTTCCTGGTCAGTAGGATACCGAAGAGTGGCAGTGCCATCCTGGGCAGTGTGGTGTAGTGGGTAGAGTAATGTAGCGGGTAGAGTTTGTCTCCTCCACAGACACCATGCTTAGCAGCTTGGTATTCAGAGGCGTGCCAGGGAGTTGTCCCGGGCAGTCCGTATAAAGGGACTGCTGTGTCCCAGGCAGGCCTTGGGGAGGCCCGCACAGCGCTTACACACTAGATTTGGTTCCTGGTCAGTAGGATACCGAAGAGTGGCAGTGCCATCCTGGGCAGTGTGGTGTAGTGGGTAGAGTAATGTAGCGGGTAGAGTTTGTCTCCTCCACAGACACCATGCTTAGCAGCTTGGTATTCAGAGGCGTGCCAGGGAGTTGTCCCGGGCAGTCCGTATAAAGGGACTGCTGTGTCCCAGGCAGGCCTTGGGGAGGCCCGCACAGCGCTTACACACTAGATTTGGTTCCTGGTCAGTAGGATACCGAAGAGTGGCAGTGCCATCCTGGGCAGTGTGGTGTAGTGGGTAGAGTAATGTAGCGGGTAGAGTTTGTCTCCTCCACAGACACCATGCTTAGCAGCTTGGTATTCAGAGGCGTGCCAGGGAGTTGTCCCGGGCAGTCCGTATAAAGGGACTGCTGTGTCCCAGGCAGGCCTTGGGGAGGCCCGCACAGCGCTTACACACTAGATTTGGTTCCTGGTCAGTAGGATACCGAAGAGTGGCAGTGCCATCCTGGGCAGTGTGGTGTAGTGGGTAGAGTAATGTAGCGGGTAGAGTTTGTCTCCTCCACAGACACCATGCTTAGCAGCTTGGTATTCAGAGGCGTGCCAGGGAGTTGTCCCGGGCAGTCCGTATAAAGGGACTGCTGTGTCCCAGGCAGGCCTTGGGGAGGCCCGCACAGCGCTTACACACTAGATTTGGTTCCTGGTCAGTAGGATACCGAAGAGTGGCAGTGCCATCCTGGGCAGTGTGGTGTAGTGGGTAGAGTAATGTAGCGGGTAGAGTTTGTCTCCTCCACAGACACCATGCTTAGCAGCTTGGTATTCAGAGGCGTGCCAGGGAGTTGTCCCGGGCAGTCCGTATAAAGGGACTGCTGTGTCCCAGGCAGGCCTTGGGGAGGCCCGCACAGCGCTTACACACTAGATTTGGTTCCTGGTCAGTAGGATACCGAAGAGTGGCAGTGCCATCCTGGGCAGTGTGGTGTAGTGGGTAGAGTAATGTAGCGGGTAGAGTTTGTCTCCTCCACAGACACCATGCTTAGCAGCTTGGTATTCAGAGGCGTGCCAGGGAGTTGTCCCGGGCAGTCCGTATAAAGGGACTGCTGTGTCCCAGGCAGGCCTTGGGGAGGCCCGCACAGCGCTTACACACTAGATTTGGTTCCTGGTCAGTAGGATACCGAAGAGTGGCAGTGCCATCCTGGGCAGTGTGGTGTAGTGGGTAGAGTAATGTAGCGGGTAGAGTTTGTCTCCTCCACAGACACCATGCTTAGCAGCTTGGTATTCAGAGGCGTGCCAGGGAGTTGTCCCGGGCAGTCCGTATAAAGGGACTGCTGTGTCCCAGGCAGGCCTTGGGGAGGCCCGCACAGCGCTTACACACTAGATTTGGTTCCCGGTCAGTTGGATACCGAAGAGCGGCAGTGCCATCCTGGGCAGTGTCGTGTAGTGGGTAGAGTAATGTAGCGGGTAGAGTGGCAGACTAGGATCCTGGGCGATCTGGGTTCGAATTCCCGCTTCTGCCACGAATGCTCGCTGGGTGACCTTGGGCCCATCACGAAGCCTCAGCCTGGCCTACCACACAAGGCTGCCGTTGTGAGAGAACGGAGGAGGGGACAACGGCGTTCTAAAAGCCCCTTTGAATCC
>NW_015169319.1:78374-80994 GCF_001447785.1 Gekko japonicus
GTAAAGGTTCCCTTGCTCGAAAGCCAGTCGAATCCGACTCTAGGGTTGCGGTGCTCATCTCCGTTTCAAAGCCGAAGAGCCAGCGCTGTCCGAAGACGTTTCCGTGGTCATGTGGCTGGCATGACTAAACACCAAGGCGCACGGAACGCTGTTACCTTCCCTCCGAAGTGGTACCTATTTATCTACTTGCAATTTCTTGCTTTCGAACTGCTAGGTTGGCAGGAGCTGGAACTAGAGACGGGAGCTCACTCCGTCAAGCGGCACACTCGGGTCTTGAACTGCTGAACTACTGACCTTCCACAGCCTGCAGTTCAGCGTCTTAACCACTTGAGCCACCGCAGCTCCTTAATGCAGAGTTACACCCTTGTAATCCCTGTAGCTTCAGTGGACTTAGAAAAGTCTACGTCTTTTTAGAACAGCCCTGGGGACAATGTAAGAATCACCCTGTATGGTCTTGGCTCCCCATGCGAGAGCTCTTCTTACAGGGGCTACTGTAAGCTCTTGGGGGATTGGCTACGTTAGGGGTGTGTCGCCTAATATGCAAGGGAGTTCCTGCTACAAAAAGAGCTCTGAAATATACTGTTACGTTTGTGGAAATGGTTATTTAGTGTTATTTGTCAGCTTTCGGTGGATCTTCCTCTTCTTTGTATATTCAAGCTGTCACCCTCTGTGCATATATCACCTCGTACATGTTTGGCACATGACCCTTGGCTCGTACATGGGTCACGAGCTGGACAGGTCTGGACCACTGTTTCCCTCTAAGCTCCACAGCAAAAATTCTACCTTGTGAGCAAAGCCAGTATCATTAAAGTTGTGAGCGAGTCAGTGGGCCCCATAGGCTGTAATGGAGAATTGATCCAGGGGTATCTGGGGCTCGGGGTGGTGGTGGGGCTGTTTATCGAGGTAGAGGTCCCAAAAGGATCCTCCATTGTTTGTGGGCTGAAGCAGAAATCCCCTGAGCTGGCCTTGGAAATGTGGCGCACCAGCTCCCCCCTAGCGCAGCTAAGAGGGAACTGTGGTCTGGACTAAGCCTTGGAACGTCCTAAGCCTCTCCCTGCCCACCCTGGTCGTCTTGCTTCTGGTTCCGGAGGGGGTGGGGAGATGGAGAAAGGGGGCGGTTTGGGGTTTCCCCTTTTCCGTTGACAATGTTGACTGGTCGATTCTGTTTCCCTTCCCCCGTGCAGCCTCGCAAACAGGTGGAGGAGACGTCGTCCGCCGACCGCACCCTGACCCCCAGCTGCGTGGTCACCACCTCAGAGCTCAGCGGGGCCCCCATGCTGTTGAAGCCTTCTTTGGGGGGCGAAAGCCAGCCGCCCCCTTACCAGCTCCACGCGCCCCAGCTCCACCAGCACAACGGCTACACCGAATATTTTAGCATGCACACGACCGGTGCACGGCCCGTGTAGGGGGGGTCTTCTGGATTCCCTGTCTGCGGCTTCCCCGCTTCCCGTTCCTGGTTTCTCCTCCCGATTCCCCCCCCCCTTTTCCTGGCTTCCTGTATTCCCTCTTACGTCCTGACATATCAGACGGGCTATTCGTTTCCAGTTCTCCCCCCAAATAGTACAGAACCACCTCTTACCTGAGAATGTGGAGAAGCCGTATCATCTGTAAAGGGAACCAGTCCTTTTTACAACCCTCCCACCTGCTCAACGACAGAGGGAGCAAATCCTCACCTAGTTAGTTATGTCAAGGACGCCCCGAACCATGCGTCTCTTGTCTCTTTTTTTGCATGGGACAGTCGGAAGCTCCTTGGCCTTGGGGCTCGTTCCGCTGGAGGGGGGAGCTGGGGGCCGTGGCTCAGTGGAAGAGCCTCAGCTTTGCCCACAGAAGGTCCCAGGTTCAGTCCCCAGGATCTCCCCTTAAAGGACCAGGCAGGAAGTGATGTGGGAAAACTCTGCCTGAGACCCTGGAGGGCCTCTGCTAGTTTGAGTAGACAATACTGGCCCTGATGGACTGATGGTGTGATTCAGTATAAGGCTGCTTCATGTGTCCAAATGAACATGGGAAGTGGGTTTGTTTCATCTCCCTCCAATCCCTGCTTCAGCCAGAGAGAGAGAGAGGCCTGGTTCTCAGCTGGCATTTCCCTGTAGTGAATCCGACTTGAACGCCTGCAGAACCTTCACCGCGGTCAAACGATCCTCCTATTTGAACGCGGATGGGAAGAGAGAGATTGCAGACCCCAGACTGACCTTGTAAAGATGTGTCCCAAGTTTTTTCGGTATCCTTCCCATCCCGTCCTCTACGACGGCAGTGCCCCCAGGAATTCCCCCTGACCCCTTGGGCGACAGCATCGTCCTGGCCCCCCTCCCCGTGACGGTGCTGTGGGTCCTTCCCCCCGATGACGGTGATTTTCTGAAATCGGCCGGAGTGGGTTGGGTTTTTTTTTGCCAAAATAAAGAGGATTCTTGTGTTTGTATCTCATTGGGAAAGCGTGTGTCTCTTCTGGGGAACGAGCGAGCTGGAGAGGAGGAAGAGATACCGGGGCTGGGGGAAGATCTTAATCATCTTTCATGCACCTGATCGGATAGGCTGTTAACCACGGACGCCCGGCTCGGGCAGAAGAAATAAGCTGTGAAACCCGTGAGCGGCTAGAAGTGGTTAAGTGCGAGGACTCTAATCT
>NW_015169320.1:0-14368 GCF_001447785.1 Gekko japonicus
CACCGTGGTCCTGTTTGTTGTAATAGATCTGGGGAGCTAGGCAGGACTGGCCCTGGTTAGTATTTGGAGGAGGGACCACCAAGGAAGTCCTTCGTGGTCAGGGCCGGCTCCAGTCTATTTTGCACATATTTTGTTTTTATTACTTTTATTTTGTAAGGTTCCTTGGGCAGGTTTCTGGAGAGGCAGCATAATTTTCCCCCAAAAGGAATAAATAAATAAACATGATGAAGTTGATGGCTCCCCCAAAGTAGGCATAACCCCCCACACATATTAAAATAGATATGTTATTTTATTTTATTTATTATGTGTCGTTCTTGCCATGACCTGGACTGTCCAGTCTATCCAGACCTTGTCAGATCTGGGGAGCTAAGCAGGACTGGCCCTGGTTAGTATTTGGAGGAGGGTAGTTGTCTCTCATAGGCTATTCTTCCTACCACCACAGAAGGCATGATATAGTGTGTGTGTGTGTGTGTGTGTTAAGTGCCTTCAAATCACTTCCAACTTCTCCTCCAAAACATCCTTCAAAATGTCCTATTGTTAGCAGCCTTGCAAACTGAGGGCCATGGCTTCCTTTTGAAGGTGTGTGAGGTGGCAAGATGGTCATTATTGTCCTGAACTTTTTAGTGGCTTAGATTGTAAGAATCCAGGTTCAGGGGCATTGTACTTGTGTCCCTATCCAAAGAGGAAAACATATCTTTTTAAACATTTAAAATATATTTAGCTTGTTTTTGAAAACACTTGGAACACCCAGCAGATCAGTAAAAAAAAAAACCCTAGGTTCAGGGTCATTGTACTTGTGTCACTGTCCAATGATGAAAACATATTTTTTTAAACATTTAACATACATTTACCATGTTTTTGAAAACACTTGGAGCACCCAGCAGATCAGTAAAAAAAAAAACCCCAGAAGAACACAGAAATCATATTAAAACAAACACAGTTTCACAAAGAGTGCATAGAATCCACAACTTTGATTGTTCGTGCCAAACTAGCCCAGAATTTCATGCTCTTTGAAATCCCATTTCCAGCAAGGTTGGAAATAACTTTCTGAGATGAAATTGCTGTGCGTATCTTGTGGAAGATGACCAAAGGGGACAGTTTTTATACCCCATCAGGTTGGTCATTCCACAAAGTGAGAATGCCACAGATTGAAGAGGACACAAGCAAATCACATTATATGATGGATTTTAGAAAAATAATTTTTGACCTGAATAGAGCTGGTGAGTGGGTCTTTAGAAGTGTTCTTTCAAGCATGAGACTATCTGGTTATAAAGAGCTATCAACATTAAAACCGGCACCTTGGATTGTACCCAGGAACAAAATGGCAGCCAATGTAAGTGGTATAAAATGGGCCTGTTTCCTTATTCCAGCAGGTCTCTCTCTGTGCAACCTGAAGTCTCCAGCTATCCCCAACAGCATCTCTCTGGTTTTGATTTGTCTTTTAAACCTGTCACCCTTCTCCTCGATAATCTTATCCTTCTCTTTCTCAGCCTTCGTAGTGCCTCCTTCACCTGATCGTTCCTCAGACTGTAGATCAGGGGATTGAGAAAGGGTGTCAGAGCAGTGTAGAACACCGTTACTAACTTAGCAACTTCCGACTCACTCCCTCCACCTGGAATCACATACATCCCTGCTACGGGACCGTAGAAGATCATCACCACCACCAAGTGGAAAGATATGGTAGAGAAAGCCTTCCTACGACTGCCTCGGCTAGAAGTTTTCATCAGGGTGAGAATTACAGCACCATACGATAGCACCACGAAGAAGAAGTTGCCCAGAATGACTAGGGCATCTGCAACAATTTGACTAATGAGAGGAAAGTTTTCGATTGGAGGGCAGGCCAAAGACAAAATAGGCCCAGGATCACACAGAAAGTGATCAATTACATTTGGGCCACAGAAGGACAACCTGGATATCAAGGCCACTGGAAAAATATGCCACAGGAACCCAAGGACCCAACATGCTACCACCAGAGCGTAGCAGAAATTTTGGGACATAATCTGTGGGTAGCGCAGTGGATGGCAAATGGCCAAGTATCGGTCCAAGGCCATGGCTGAGAGGAATAAACATTCTGTGTCACCGAGAGAGAAGAAGATATAAAATTGAAGGAAGCAGGCGCTGAAGGAGATGATCCCTTGGGTAGATGCTAGGTCAAAAAGCATCCGAGGCACAGTAGAAGTCACATAACACATCTCAAGCCAGGAGAAGTTGCTCAGCAGGATGTACATAGGAAGGCGGGCCAGATGGGCATCTAGAACCACCAGTACGATGATGGTGACGTTCTCAGCCAAAGTGACCACGTAGAGAATGGTGAAGAAGATGAACAGCCAGAACCGCTTCTGCTGCCCGACTCCAAATCCCAGCAAAATGAATTCCTGCACTCTGGTCCCATTGGCTGGATCCATCTGGAAACGGACAACAGAAAGGCAGTCCCTTAATGTAATCAAGGAATCCTCTGTGTGTCTATTGATCCCTTTCCATTGAAAAAGGAAGGCTTCACAGACATACCTTTTAGGGTTGGTGAAAGGGCAGGAAGTCTTCACCCATTCTGTGGTTCAGACCACATGGCATTATTCTTCCAAAGGAACTATCATTGTGATGAGCTTCTAGATATAAAAAGCAGCTAGAACATATTCTTTGTGAGGTAATTTACTCTAGAATATGCGAAAGACTGGGTCACTGACACTGGCTTCCCCTAATTTGCCAATGCTCTTGGAAGGTTTCTTTGTAGAAGAGCGTATGTTTCTCTTGACTGTGGGCTCAGTACAAATTTATGCCTCAGTCTCCTTTGCTTCAGAAACGGTTCCCGTTTCTGCATTGTTGTAGTATTCAAAATGCTGCTGCGTCTATCAGAAGGTTTACCACAAGTGCCACATCAGGATTTTCTATACGTTGAACCCACGTCTAGCAGTAGTGTCCGGCAATTTCACTGCTAGGCTATGGGAAGGAAGCATGGGTGTTATGTGTCAATCACAGCTTTAGTGTAACTGTTGATATACAGTAGCCTTAGAGAGTGTGTCCTGGGAGAATGACACAATTACCTGTGAAAACAACACTTCTCTAGAGTCAGATAGACTCCCTCAGGCACCATGGCACATAAACAGCTTTCACCAGTAATAATCGTTTTCATTAATTCTGTATATTGTTACACACTGACTATTAAGAGCAATGAAATGTACTTGTAGCAAGGAGCACTGTCGCAGTATTATAGCAAGAGTCTCTCCCTGCATGTGGTGGGGTGGATTGTACCGCTATCCTACCACTCCAGGGATCAAATTTTATTTATTTAAAGTATCTATGCCTCACCTTTCTTTCTGGCTGAAGGTTCAAGCCTTCTTCCAATCTAAGAAGGCTTCCTCCAGCAAGTGGCTTTTCCAGTGGAGGAAGAGCCGCTGACGTTTGAGACAGGCCTTGGCCTTAAGTTGGAGAAAGACCTTCATCCAATCAAAGGAGGTTTCTTCCAAACTATGGTGCCTTCCTCCAACTTAAGCAGCTCTTCCAGTGGAGAAAGAGCCACTTAAGCCCTGACCTGGATAGCCCAGGCTAGCCCGATCTCGTCAGATCTCGGAAGCTAAGCAGGGTCGACCTTGGCTAGTATTGGGATGGGTGACCTTCAAGGAATACCAGGGTCACGATGCAGAGGCAGGCAATGGCAAACCACCTCTGAAACGTCTCTTGCCTTAAAAACAAGTCTAGCTCGTTGTCGTTGTTCAGTCACACAAGTTGAGTCCGACTCTTTGCGACCCCATGGACAAGATCTCGCCAGGCCCTCCTGTCTTCCGCCGTCCTCTGAAGTTGGCTCAATTTCATGTTCGTTGCATCTATGACACTGTCTAACCGTCTCATCCTTTGCCGTCCCCGTCTTCTTTGACCTTCAATCTTTCCCAGCATCAGGGTCTTCTCCAGTGAGTGCTCCCTTCTCATTGGGTGACCAAAGTATTTGAGCTACAGTTTCATTATCTGGCCTTCCAGGGAACAGTCAGGGTTGATTTCTTTTAGGATTGACTGATTTGATCTCCTTGCAGTCCAAGGGACTCTCAAGAGTCTTCTCCAGCACCATAGTTCAAAAGAATCTATTCTTCGGCACTCGGCCTTCCTTATAGTCCAACTCTCGCAGCCATACATGACTACTGGGAATACCATTGCTTTGACTTTTGTTGGCAGGGTGATGTCTCTACTTTTTATCATGCTGTTTAGGTTTGCCATCGCTTTCCTCCCAAGGAGCAAGGAGTTATGCTCGTTGTGCATAACGCTAAAAGAGCTAGAACGTCTGGATGCCAGACAAATCAGGATCTCCTGGCTATGCTACACACAAGGCCATATGACAATTATTGTTATTAGAGCTGCTGAAGATGGAGAAAGGCTCCTTAGTCTGTTGGAACTCGTGGTGGGTGGTGGGTTTGGGAGGGAAAAGAATGCAGCATGGAGTCCACCCTCCAAAAGCAGCCATTTCCTCCAGGGGGTTGGATTTCGGTAGTCTGGAGATCAGCCATAATTCCGGGAGATCTCCATCACCCACCAGGAGATTGGTAACTGTACCTGGTCTAGGAATGGGGAACTCCCTAACTGCAACCAGGGCTTTACCCAGGCACAGCGGGGGCACAGCCGTTGGGGTTGGGGGCCTAGGATCCCACGTTCGGTAACTCCCCCCCCACCAGTACTCCCCTCCCCCCCTATAGACCATACCTCTTCTTATCCTCTCTGGCTCAAAAGGGGTCCCAGGGAGGAGAAACCAGTCGTTCTCATATTTGTGACGAGCTTTTGGGGAGCGGCCGACAGGATGCTGCGAGGTGGAATCTGAGCTCCGAGACAATAGAGTTATTCTCTGATTGTTTCTGAAAGATCAGTTTGCAGGTGCTAGCTCTGAACTCTGAAGGGAGCTGAGTCCCCTCTTATGACGCATCGATGCCGGACAGTATACAAAAATGAACATGGGGGGGCGATGGTTTCGCATCGCATTGATTTTGTTGTATTTCAGTGACAAAATACACGAAAATCACACCGTTGAGGCTGACCACAAAAAAAGCAACAGACAACCTCCATTACTGTATTTATTACATGATATATGCTTTATTTATTTATAACATATATGGTTCCTTGTATCATACGTCCTCCCTTAACTTATTCAGGCTGGTGGGTCAGACTACATGTGAGATCTCAGAGTGCCTAAGGGGGTTCTGGGCTGTTTCAGTGTGTCTCTCTGTGTGGTGAACCCCTTTCCTTGTGCCTGCGCCATTTTCACAGTCTTGATCACTGTCTGGGACAGCTATTTGCCCTCAGGGAGAGATATACAGGCACTATTTGGGCATCTGCATCTTCTCCCCACAAGGCAGATAGCTTTGGTTAGGAAAACTGGGTGCATGGTAATAATAATAATTCGATTTGATTTATTACGATCAGAGATCAGCAAATACCTTAAAATGTTACATATAGTTAACAGCAAAAATACAGCCAGACAGTTGATACAGATAAACATGTTAAATAAGGCAAAGTGAATTTTAAAATATCCCAAGAAGTAATAGTCTTCTGTCTGATTAGGATGGCCATAGCACAAAACCTTGCTACCTTAGCAGTGAAATAATGATAATCATTGTCTCTTTGCCATATTCCAAACCTCATTTCCCCCCCTGAAATGGACGTTATTGATCTCCTTATTAAATACCATCTACCAAGTATGAATTTTTCACATAAAACGATGACATTTCTAAAATAATAATGATAATAATAATAATGATAATAATAATAATGATAATAATAATGATAATAATGATGATGGTGATGATGATGATGATGATGATGATGATAATAATAATAATAATAATAATAATAATCATCCTATGGCAGTGTGTGCAGTATAGCTAGGAGATCATAAGATTGTCTGGAAGCCAGAAGTTCTAGCTCTTTAGCGTTATGCACCACTAGGTGGTGATCTAGACTTGTTTTTGAGGCAAGATGTTCAGAAGTTTGTGGGCTGAATGGAGCCATTGCCTGCCTCTGTGTCACGACCCTGGTATTCCTGGTATTCCCTGGAAGTTGCCTATCCAAATACTGGCCAGGGCCGACTCTGCTCAGCTTCTGAGGTTTGACAAGATTGGGCTAGCCTGGGCCATGTAGTAGAGGACTGACCCCGCTCTCCTCCACCCTGTGGCCCAGTCTGCTCCCCTTCTCTCCATCCACTGCTAGTATTTGCAGTTTGGAAAACTAAGGGAGATCACTTTAGAGAGCTCCACTTTCCCTCCTCCTTTGGCTCTCTTATCCTGGTCCCCAAACTGAGGAGGGGTCATCCTTGTACTTGCACCAAAAGTGACATCATCACACTGTGATGTCATAGTGATGCTCTGGTAATTGGGCAAAAATTCTACGGTGGAAATGGCTTCTACTGTAGAATTTTTGCCCAGATACCAAAGCGTCACTGCAACGTTGCCAATGCGATGATGTCACTTCCGGTCCACCCTGAAACTGACACCACCACGTCACCAGCAATGTGGACCTCCCTCCCTCTCCTGGTAAACCCTCCCACTGGCCAGATGATCAGTGGTAGGGGGCAGGGGATCCCCTACTTCCTCCGGGGGGGACTAGCAACCCTATGCCACCTTGACATGGCAGCCACCACCACCACTACCACCACCACCAGCAGCAGCAGCAAAAAAAAAATCTCATGTTTAACCCACCCAAACCATGGTAAGGGGATGGACTGAAAGATGAGATTGGCTAGAAGACCAAAGCTGGGTTCATAAAAAGAGAGGTGTTCCATGGCCCCGGCCACACGGGCCGGATATCGCGGGGGGGGGGGAGGCGTGGCTGTTTGCCCCACAGCGAAATAATGCGCGACTGCATGATCAGGCATGGTGGTTAGGGGGGAGGTGCTGATCACACGACGCACCAAGGCACGGCTCGGCAAATGAGGTTGTGGGTATTTTTAAGCTGAAGTATGCGCATGCTCCGTTGGGTGCTTGTGCGCATTCCTGGATACTTCGAAAAAACCAAAACCTTTTCACAATGGGGCATGGGCGGGCGCCGGATGCCACCGGAAACATAATCAGACGCCCGCCCTTGCCCTGCGGTTTCCGGAAACTAGTACCTCCGAGGTATTAGTTTTTAACTGCGCATCTTCGGAGGGAAGCCTCGGGTGAGCCACGGGAGCTCTACGCTTCCCAGATGTGGCGGTGAGATCGCGCCCAGATAATCCACCTATCTTCTGTCCCTGTTGCGTGGCTAATGCTCTGTGTGACCACAGCCCATGTACTAGTTGGATTTTTCAACTTTGGTTTCTTCTTTCTTTCCCTCCTTTTTACACTGTCATGGTCCTCCTCTGCAATCTCTCCCTTTTCTTCAGCAACCTGCCCAGCGCCTCTTTCACCTGATTGTTCCTGAGGCAGTAGATCAGGGGGTTGAGAAAGGGCGTCACCGCAGTGTAGAAAAGTGTCACAGCCTTAGTGACCTCTGACTGCTTTTCTCCACCTGGAGTTAAGTACATCTCTGCCACAGAACCGTAGAAAAGCGTCACCACCACTAAGTGTAAAGATATGGTGGAGGAGGCCTTCCTGCGATTGCCTTGGTTTGAGGCTTTCAACAGGGTGAACGTCACAACACTATAGGACAGCACCACAAAAGAGACGTTGCCTATAACAACAGCATTCATAAAAGTCTTGTACACAATGGGGGCGATGCCTAGTGGAGGGCAGGCCTGAGACAAGATTGGCACAGGGTCACACAAAAAGTGGTCAATGATGTTGGGACCGCAGAAAGACAACCTGGAGATCAAAACCACGGGGATAATGTGCCACAGGCAACCAATGACCCAACCGGTGGCCACTAAGACATAGCAGAAGTTGCGGGACATGATCTGTGGGTATCGCAGTGGATGGCAGATGGCCAAGTACCTATCCAAGGCCATGGTGGAGAGGAATAAGCATTCGGTGTTGCCGAATGAAAAGAAGAGGTAGAACTGAAGGAAGCAGGAATTGAAGGAGATGATCCCGTAAGGGGATGCCATGTCAAAGAGCATCCGGGGTACAGTGGTGGTCACATAACAGATCTCCAGCCAGGAGAAATTGCTCAGCAGGATATACATGGGAAGCCGGGACAAGTGGGTGTCCAGAACCACCAGTGTGATGATGGTGAGGTTCTCAGCCAATGTGACCACGTAGAGAACTGCGAAAAAGATGAGGAGCAGGAACCGTTCCTGTTGCCCAACGGCAAATCCCACCAAAATGAATTCCTGCACTCCGGTCCTGTTGACCAACTCCATCTGGAATCAGAAACATCATCATTCACAACATGGACAAACATCATGTGTTTATCTCAGTATCTATCTCCTTTGAAACAAAAAGGGTTGCAGGCATGCTCTTTCTCTCTCTCTCTTTCAGTCCCACCTACTGCACAGGATGCCTGTTGTGGAGAGAGGAAGGAAAGGCAATTGTAAGCTACTTTGAGACTCCTCAGGGTAGGGAAAAGTGGGGTATAAAAGCCAATTCTTTTTCTCCTCCTCCTCCTGCAGGTTTTTATGGTAAATACAACCTGCTTCTGAGAAAACCCAGCCATTAAAAATATGTGCCTGGGACTTCCTTGCTCAAGGTGTGCTATCCCACAGCAAAGGGCAAGGAAGACAGGGTTCTGCTCTTCTACGGAAACTTCTCCTGCTTTGTGTAGGGCTGGTTATAGCAGAAGGACGAGCAGCGGTGTAAAAAACAGAAGGGGTTCCCCATATCTTATTGACCTCACTTGACTCTTTTGTCTTTATTTTGAATACACAGTGGCTACTACCTTTAGGATAATTTTCAGCATTTCCAGAGGACAGCACCCTGACATGGCTGGCCTAGGATAGCCTAATCTCACCAGATCTGTGAAGCTAAGCACGGCCAGCCCTGGTGTTAGCCGAAGTGCTTTATCTACAGCAGTTGGCAATTTAGATGGGTTCTTGCCACTGTTTACCAAGGTCCTGTTCCCACCAAGGGTTAGCAGAGAAGGAGTCGAGGCTGGTGTTGTTGAAATAACTGTCTTTTACTTAAGAAAATATATCACATACAAACAATATTGATGCACGCACACATTCAGTCAAGCTTCTTAGAAATACAGTATTAAAATAAGCATGTTTGCATTAGCAGGTGGGGGTAATGATGGGTGATACTTATCTGTCTTCGCAGCTTTAGTTGTTCCAATGAAGAATAGAGGGGAAGAAATGGAAAACTAAAGGGATCCACACTACCAGAACTTAGCAGGACGGTGTGGGGATCTCTTGATTGCAGATCAAGAGATCAAAGTAGAGGCAAGGGTTTGGGGATAGCAAGCTGGACAAAAGGGGAGTATAAAGCAGACAGGGGTTGTTGCGGGGGATGCTAGCTAGTTGATTAAGGAGAGAGAGAGAGAGAGAGAGAGAGAGAGAGAGAGAGAGAGAGAGAGAGAGCGAGCATGTGACTGGTTCTCTTCTTTTATCGAGGGATCCAGGAGGTGGGTTGTGGCCGTGCCAACCTCCTGGCCCACCTCCCTGTTAGTCCGTCCCAAAACTAATCCTATTGGTTACCTATAGGAGTGGGAGGTTGCCTATAAGGAGTGGTCAATATTGAAATCTAATACCTTACTCAAGAAAGATATCTGGGCAGGTGTGAAACCTTGGCGTCAGGATGTTTCATTGAAGTGCTGATCAAGCCGGCCATCCTCTTTGTGAACCAAATGTCCATTTGACAGGAAATACCCATGTAGAACAAAGCATGGATGTGTTGTACGTGATCCCAACTAGATCTACAATGGGGGCTGTCTCTGCTCAAGTTGTTGTTTTGCTGACAATAATGGAGATGTGTGGCTGTTAACTGTGTAACTGAAACCTCATTCACATGTAAGGCTTGTGCAGGCACCTTCTATGTGTTACATCATAACAGGTGACTTGAAATGCACAGTTCTTTGAGCCTATGTGTGTGTGTGCACGGTCCATTGTGTGTGTAGCAATAAATATCAGTCCATAAAGCAAAATATCAAGTTCATTCTCTAACACTGGTTAATACTTGGATGAGAGACCACAAGGGACTCCAGGTTCACTATGCAGAAGAAGGCAATGGCAAGCCACCTCTGAATGCTTCTTGCGCTGAAAACCCCAGAAGGGGTTGCCATAAATTGGCTGCGACTCGACGGCGCTTCCCACCATCAGCAGAGAACAAAGGGGCTTCCTTGTCATTTCTGCCTCACCACTGTGTCACCAGTGGTTAAACCCTTATAGTTAAACCTTCTTTCTTTCCTAGACTCAGCTTTAGCTTTATGTTGCACCCTGAAGAACTTAACTTACAGGATTCAAGTGGAGGAAAGTTACACACACCATACTTCATTACCCCTTCTATAGGGATATCCGATCTCATTTTATTACTCCATTTCCAGAGGGTAAGAGCTGGTACTCTGATGACTCAAGTGTTCACTTTCTTCTGTTTAATTCTAATTGCGAAATAATGGAGGCTGTTGCAAAATTTTTATATTATGCAATCAGAAGATGAGGCTTGAATAGCTAAGTGTAAGTGACTGATGCATCATAGTATTTCCTCGTATTTCTATGATGTTTTGTGCTTTCATGCCAGTAAAGGTTTTGTGTGTAAGTGGAGGAAAGCAGCTCATCCAAAAAATCTTTTCAGCGTTAGCAACATTAACCCCAGAACTACAGCTGAGAACTGCAGAGTCTTCTGGTGCTATTCTCTTGACTCATCTCTAGTCAGAATTTGATAATGATTTGTCAACATTTCCCCGAACCAGCCGATATTCTGTCACACATGAATTAGCACATTCCGTGCTAATTCATGAAAAAACCCCACCTTAGCCTCCTTTGCTTTGAGACCAAATTCTCATTCAGTACCTCAGTAGCGTGAAAATGCCACTCCATCCATCAGAGGGCTCTCCGCAAGCACTGCGTCAGGGTTTGGTGTGTGTGAGATGCTGTTTGGCATGTGTGTGTGATGCTGGTGCCCGGTTGTGGCATCGATTGTGGGCTGCAAGCTGGTCTTGAATGGACGGGAAGAGTGAGGCTTTTTACCAAGCAGAGTATGAATCTCATTGTTAAATACCTGGTGGCGGAGGTGTCCCTGAACAATAAAATAATTACCCACCAAGGCCAATTGACTGTCTTGGCGATGATATGGTTCGCTTCCACAGGTAAATGCTGTTTTCCCAAGTTGAACATGGAACATTATATTATCCACTGCAGTAGTATGTCTCACCCCAGAAGACCATCGCCCTAGATCAGGGGGACTTGGAACCTTTGTGGGAATAGCCCTGAGGGAGGCAGTAAGTTAGAAGAGGGAAAGGCAAGGTTGGGACATGAGGGCCCCCCTCAAGAGTAAGCTTCCTCAAGAGTAAGCTTCCTCAAGAGGCTTCTTTCAAATTAAAACCCTGCTCAAGAATAGGCCAAGTGGCCCAGGAAGTGGGCATTGCAGAATGGAGGTGGATAAAAAGCCACAGTAGGAAGAAGTGAGGGGGTGATAGGATTGCTAGCTCCGGGTTGGGAGAATACTGGAGATTTTGAATCTGGAGCCTGAGGAGGCTGAGGTTTAGGGAGGGGAGAGACCTCAGCAAGTTATAATGCCATAGAGCCCACCTTCCAAAGCAGCCATTTTCATCTTCCAAAGCCACCAATGGGGTAAAATGCCAAAGCGGCCATTTTCTCAAGGTGAACTGATCTCTGTTGCCTAGAGATCAGTTGTAATCCCAGGAGATCTCCTCCAACCATAGGGTTGTGAAATCCAGGTGTAAGCTATACTGCCATGGGGGTTGGGGAGTTCATTCTGTGTCTAGTTCATTGCTATTGCATTCCTATCCCTGCTGTTCTGCCTTTGCTGTAAACGCTTATCTTTACAGATGTGCAGGAGGACGTTGTGTTGTCTGGAGAGCTCCTATGTACCGTGAGAGACTCCTGGTTCCCAGCTTTAGCCACTTAACGGTTGCCTGACTTATCCCACGTGCGGGAGGGTCCCTAATTGGCCAATGTCTTGGAGGGGGGTGCATACGAATACCCTATATCCTATTATGCTCTAGTGGCTGCGGCCATTCCTAACAGTGCCTGTGTTACTGCATCTATAGCTTCGCAATAAAAGTATAACCGTTCCTGAATGTGTGTACTTCGTCGTTAGCTCTGGGTTCTGACACCAGGTTGGAAAACAACTGGAGAGTTTGGGAGTGGAGCTTGAGGAGGGTGGGGTTTGGGAATGGGAGGGACGTCAATGGGCTATGATGCCACCTTCCAAAGCGGCCATTTTCTCCAGGGGAACTGGAGATTTCTGATTTCTGCCACCTGGAGACCACTTGTTGTCCCAGTAGATCTCCAGTCCCCAGCCTAGCCCAATCTTGTCAGATCTCAGAAGCGAAGCGAGATCAGCCGTATGGATGGGAGACCTCCAAGAAAGTCTTTAGGGTTGTTATGCAGACACAGAAAATAGCAAATCACCTCTGAATGTCTCTCACGTTGAAAACCTCATAGGGTTGCCATAAACCAGATCAGCCGTATGGACGGGAGACCTCCAAGGAAGTCTTAGGGTTGTTATGCAGACACAGAAAATACCAAACCACCTCTGAATGTCTCTCATGTTGAAAACCTCATAGGGTTGCCATAAACCGGCTGTGACTTGACAGCCAAAAAAGGAGACCATTGTGGAGGTGCTTGAGGTCACTCCTGGTTACGTTACCAGAAGTGCCGCAACGTTACTTTCCCCCTAATTTCTCTCATGGCTGTACCAGGGAGCACTGGGAGATGGGCGGTGGTGGGTGAGAGGGTGAGACCTGGTCCCCCTAATGCAGTGGTCAGAGGAAGTGGTGGCCATAAGACCTTGGGTAGGGCCTCAGTGCCTGGGAGCTGATGCCGAGAGCCTCGACTGAGGCAGGTGGGTGTGGTACTGGCAAGCTAGACCGATTTCCCTCAAGCTGCTGCTCCGCCCTCTTCCCTTTCACCCAGTCGTATGTGTCAATTTCCCACTATTTGCCGCACGGCCGCATTTTGCTCATCAGCTTCACTCGATTCCCCCCGCATTTACTCGATCCTCAAAAACCAGGATCGAGTAGACGTGGGGAAAATCAGGTGAAGCTGCGGGGCAAAATGCAGCTGCACATCAAATAGTGAGAAATTGAGACATACGATCAGGGGAAAGGGAAGAGCGACGGCTGATCAGCAGCTTGTGGGAAATTGGTCTTGGTCTCCTGGGTGTAGTGTTGCTATAAACCCAGGACTTTGTTGTTAAGCATTTTATGCCATTAAACCAGAATCTCAGGTATCCCACGTCATATCTGAGCATCATTTGTGAGACTGGTGGAATGTGGAATACCCTGGTGGAGATGAGCCCTGCCCCAGTGGCTGGTGGAGATGAGCCCTGCCCCAGTGGCTGGATGTATCACGCTTGGTTATTGAAAGCCTCCAGATCGTGCCCAGAGATCTCCCAGAATAACATCTGATCTCCTTCTATAAATTCTTCTATAAATCCTACCAAATTTATTTTTACCCACTTAAAACATTTTAAGATCAAATTGCTCAAGGCAGTTAACAGCAGTAAAAGTCAGTCAAAACCAAATGCAGTATAACCACATGACTTAAAAAATTCTCAGGTCACAGAAACACAGAAGAGCAATAGAAGACGGTGGGAAAAGAATTTCCTCTCTCATCCATTGTGAGTCTTGGTTTCATTGCTTCTCAAGGGTGTTTTCACGTTCTCGTTTGATTCAGTTTTGTTTCCTTCTTTCCTGTCTATTTTTATTCTGTCAGTTTTCTTGTCTGAAACCTTTTCCACAACTGACTTACAGCTTCCTTCACCTGATCGTTCCTCAGAGTGTAGATCAGGGGGTTGAGAAAGGGTGTCACTGCAGTGTAGAAAAGTGTAACTGCCTTGGTGACCTCTGACTGATTTTCTCCACTTGGAACTAAGTATATGGCTGTAATAGACCCATAATAAAGTGTCACCACCACCAGGTGGAAAGATATGGTGGAGAAGGCTTTCCTACGACCACCTCGGTAAGAGCTTTTCGTCAGGGTGAGAATCACAACACTATAGGATAGCACAACAAAAGCAACATTGACCAAACCAGAAGCGTTCATAAAGACCTGGCAGACACTAGGGGCAATTCCTAGTGGAGGGCAGGCCAGAGACAAAATTGGCCCAGGGTCACACAGAAAGTGGTCAATGATGTTGGGGCCACAGAAGGACAACCTGGAGATCAAAATCATTGGGAAAATGTACCACAGGAAGCCGAGGAGCCAACAAGCGGCCACGAGAGCAGAGCAGAAATCTTTGGACATGATTTGCGGGTACCGCAGAGGGTGGCAGATGGCCAAGTATCGATCCAAGGCCATGGCTGACAGGAAGAAACTTTCCGTGGTGCCCAATGAGAAGAACACATAGAACTGAAGGAA
>NW_015169320.1:14420-17945 GCF_001447785.1 Gekko japonicus
GGCACAGTGGCAGTGACGTAACAGATCTCCAACCAGGAGAAGTTGCTCAGCAGGATGTACATGGGAAGCCGGGACAAGTGGGTGTCCAGGACCACCAGTACGATGATGGTGAGGTTCTCGGCCATACTGAGTACATACAGAAGAATGAAAAATATGAGGAGCAGGAACCGTCCCTGTTGTCCAACTCCAAATCCCAGCAAAATGAATTCCTGCACTCTGGTCCCATTGGCCGACACCATCTGGAAACAGGCGACAGACATGGAATTACTGCAATTAATGTAATATGTAATTTACAGTAGTGTGATTACTGTAAAATGTAATATCAAGTGTCATCTGAATGTGTTTCCGGTTGAAAAGAAACTTCAGCATGCGTGTTAAGTAGGTCCCTCGTCCTAGTCTTTCTGTGTTTTTCAGACTGAGATTATTCCCCAGAAGCGAAAGCAATTTAAAAAACGAACTATGAGAAATGAACTTGGAACAGGCCCCCGGAATGTGCTGTGAATGTTGTTTCCTGACTCATGCAGATCACGCCATTCTACCAAATTTAACTACAAAAGTTCAGTTTCCTGTTAAAAACAGCACTGAATCTAACAACTGTTTGAAAAGCACCTGCTGTTTGAAATCTCATATGAACATAACATTTATTAAGAACAGTCATGAGACCAGCACAATAAACCAAAGTAGTTTTACACAGAGTCTACAACATAGGATCCTTACATCCATCATTTCTAAAACGTCAGACCTGTCAATTCCATCATTAATGGCTCAAGTTACAGTACATTCTGCGTTTTTTAATTACCAAGTAACAATATTTAGCAACATTGCGTGAGACAGAATCATAATTATCGGCCAGTAAGAACTTCATCAAGCATTCCTCGGCATATGTAAGGTAGTTAGCCAAGGGTTTAAACCGTGAGAGAAGGGGTATCAACAGCTGCTGTCTCTCTACGTCATACATAGGACAATGGAGTAAAATATGGGCGGCCGACTCCACCTGTTCTAACAAGCAGGAGCAAATTCTCTGGTGCTTGGGAGTCCGGGTAGATCTACCATAAAGTACTGCTGAGGGTAGCACATCAAGCCGGGCTCTAGTAAAGCACCTCCTGTGAAGTCAGGCATGTGTGCTTTAAACCCCAAAAAGAACTTATTTCCCTTCATTCAAGTTAAACTAATTTCCCCTGCAATACTTTCCATGAGTTAGACTTAAGGATATTGTAGTGTGCTCGGAACAGTCGTCGTGAATACATGTAAGATTTCACACAAAGGCAAATGAAAGTGTACCTGGGGCCATTTCTGGTTGGGGAAATGGCGTGGTAGGGAAGGCTTAAGTCCTCTCTCTTCATGTGCTCTGGTCCTTATTAGACTCAGGCCCCCATATACCTGGGAAATAAGTTCTCAGCACAGAATTCGATGGCACATCTAATTGCCATGACCCATAGCAGTCACATGGGGGGCACAAGAATGAGTAACCTGGCCTTGAGACCTGCTTAGGTCTCAGAATGCCATAATGCTGAGTCCTTGCCAGATGATTCTCTGTGCCCATTTGGTGATCTGCTCTGTACTTTTTAGTACCTAGTACCATGTAGCTGCGAACACACACACTACATAACCCACTTTCAATCCACTTTCAATGCGCTTTCCAACGGGATTTTGCTGGTTCACACAAGAAAAACCCAGTTGGAAAGTACACTGAAAGTGGATTGAAAGTGGATTATTTAGTGTGTGTGATCACAGCTTGGTAGGATTTTGTCGTAGGAGGTGGTGGTGGGATTGTAACCCTTCTAGATTTCCCCCATGTCCTTCTACCCAACTTTGTGTTTTTTCTCTCCAGACAATAATTTTGAGATTGTTGGGAAATGACAGCTTCTAATTTTCTATTATAAGACACATTCAAGAGAAGCCAAAAAGCACAGATTCCTCTGTGTTGAGCGATGAGAGGTAGCAGTTGCTGGGGAACTATTCTCTGCCTGAGACTCTTAGAGTCACCGTACTTCAAACCAGATAGTACCGGTCTAGTGGGATCAGTGATCTGAAAGACAGGTTCACTGACGCACAGGATGAGCTCACCAAACCCCTAGGTACGAGGGGGTATGCCAGTTTTCTGTTACTGAAGAACTTAGGGAGAAGTTGTGGGGTTTTGTTCTTGACATGGGGTTGGATCCAGCCAGCTTTTAGGCTGGTGACAAAGAGAGGAATGATCTCCTTTGACCAACAACAAAGGCTATGCTGGGGATCCCATGACAGGAATGGACAAATCCACGTGGGCTGTAGTGAAGAGGAGAATTGGCTGAGATAGACCTAACAAAGGGCAATTCTGCATGTAGCATTTGCTCCACATTTTCTCAGCCGGGAGGAAAAAGTGCAGCTCCAAACCACATCCAAATATCTTGGCGCAACACCATACTGACTGCAAAGCCACCCCTGAACGGCCATAAAACGGCCATTAATCTATGCAGACGGTAAAATAAAAAAGAACTCGAAAGTGGCATGGAATGTGAAAGCTTTCATAAAACCCGATAATCAACTAAAGCGAAACCAGCATGCAATGCAGAGGGGGATTTCTGTTCCAATGTGGGTTTCATAAAACAACGGAGGGAAAAGCCAATGCAAAATCAGCCAAATTCCAAACTATGGCATGTCTTTGAAAGAATGTAGTTTGAAGGGACTGACGGGAGGAAGATAGCTATTCAGAGTCTTTTGCTTAAGCATGAGATAAGTTCTTACCACGAATGCAGCTGAAAATCACATAATCTTCATGTGCTGCCATCCATTTTTTAATGTCTCTGCCCAAAAGTTGTTAATGATCTGTCCACATTGCCTGGAAGTGGCCTGTATGTTTTCCTTGATGTTGCCAGTCACTTAATTTCTCACCTTAGTCTCCTTTGCTTTCCAGATAATAAAATGTTCAGTTACCTCAGTAGCATTCAAAGGGCTGCTCTATCCATCCAGAAGGCTCACCACAAGGAAGAGCCTTGTGAGGCTTTGGGAGATATTGGAAGTTGTTTCCCGTGTCTTTGAGTAGTGTGCAGCTGTGGCATTGCTGGGCTGTGTGCTGGGTTTGATTGGTATGAAGAATAGGCAGGTGTGCCCACCAAAGCTTGAATATAGGTGTTAAGTATCTGGTGGCTCTTGTGAGGGTATCCCTGAAGAGCCAATCAAAGCAACATCTCCCTGGGGGGCAGCTGATTCCCACTGCAATGGCTGAAACACAGGGTAATTGTTGTTTTCCTGAGCTGTGTGTTGCTACTCAGGGACTGCACTTTGAGTAATCAAGTGGACTAGTAACAATGGGTGTGGATGGAGGAATCAGATGGATGAATAATGAGTTATGGTTGTGGATGGAATATTGGACAGAAGAGGATTCCACTCGCAAAACATGGCTGCCTTATCCTTCAGATGTTCCTCTCAAGGGAAGAGGAACTGCCACAGGATCAGAAGAACACCTCCCTTGCATGTAGAAAACTAGGGCCCCTGCCACACCGGGGGGGGGGGAAGGCGGGGCCAAAGGGGGGCTTTTGGAAGCCG
>NW_015169320.1:18015-18661 GCF_001447785.1 Gekko japonicus
GATTCCACTCACAAAACGTATCCTTCAGATGTTCCTCTCAAGGGAAGAGGAACTGCCACAGGAACACAAAAACACCTCCCTTGCACATAGAAAACTAGTACGCTAGTTAGAAAGCTTGGCTACATCCTTGTTTTTGCCATTACATTCTTTGGGATGGAGGGAATCTTTGCTGCTGAGGAAAACTCAGGAGTCCCAAGCACAGAGATAATTCCTGAGGAGCAGCTGCCACATAGGGGCATGTGTTTCCCCTACCATATATGGGTGTGGATAGAGAAATCAAATGGACTAGTAATAATTAGTGATGGGTTTGGATGGAATATTGGACAGAAGAGGATTCCACTCACAAAACGTATCCTTCAGATGTTCCTCTCAAGGGAAGAGGAACTGCCACAGGAACACAAAAACACCTCCCTTGCACATAGAAAACTAGTACGCTAGTTAGAAAGCTTGGCTACATCCTTGTTTTTGCCATTACATTCTTTGGGATGGAGGGAATCTTTGCTGCTGAAGAAAACTCATGAGTCCCAAGCACAGAGATAATTTCTGAGGAGCAGCTGTGTTCGTCTACTGTAGACTGCCGAGAGAGAGAGAGAGAGAGAGAGAGAGAGAGAGAGAGTGTGACAGCAAAATGTAGAGCCGAAGACAA
>NW_015169320.1:18729-60749 GCF_001447785.1 Gekko japonicus
TGTTTGGGAGAAGTGTGTGTGTATAATGGATGTGGAAGAGAGAGAGAGAGAGAGAGAGAGAGAGAGAGAGAGAGAGAGAGAGTGTCTCAACACCATGTAGAGCACATTGCAAGAATCTGACCTGGAGGTGCTTGTGTCTGGATCCACAAGTGGAGCACTCTCCAGAGTTTGCTGATGGTGCCACATGCCAGTGCTGAGACCTCAGCCTCCAGTGTGAGACAGTGATGTGATGGTGCATCACAAGATGAGAGTCTGCCCATTTAGTGTTGTAAATAGTCAAAAATTGTTTAATACTCAGACTATTTGATGGATCTTGCTCTATTGGAAAGAAGAGATTTCTTTGCTTTTTAAAAATACTTTATTCTAAGGGAAAAGGTACACGGGATTGCTACAAATTAACAAAACACTAAGAGCTACATTTCTAAGCTTCCTATACTGAAGACAAGCACACACGTAATGGAGATTTCCTCCTTCTTCTTGACCCCTAGAAAGGAAGTCACCTGGAACAAATGACCAATCTGCATCAAAATAGAAGTTACTTTTCCCGGGCAAATCCCCCATTGGCTTAGTGCCAGGTATCCCTTCCAGGTCAGTCTAAACAATAGCAAACTAGGAATACAAGTTAACCCTATAATGACTGAATCAGACCTTGTAAACACATACATTTCCAACATTTAGAAGGAAAATACCACTTCCAAGCTGTCTGTCTGTTTATCTATCTATTTGGGTCGTTTGTAATTTGCTACCTCTGGATATGAGCTACTATTGTATTCATTTTAATGATGTTACCCACCCTGAGCCTGCCCGCGGGATGGGCGGGATATAAATGCAAATAAATAATACTGCTCAGCAGCATTTTGATGCAAGCATCCCCTCCTATTTTGATGCAAGCATAACGTCCGGGTCCGATTGAGTTGATATACCTCTCTCCCTCCATGGTGCCTTGAACATTACAATGTAGCATGCCAGGCATTGAGGATTCTGGGGAAAGTAGTTTCTCCAGGACACCTGAGTCCTTAGTGTTGATTTCGGGCAAGGAGGTTTCATGTGAGATGAAAAGTAGTGGAGTTCCAGGGGTTGCGTAGTGAAATCAGCTCACATTTATTGATTACATCAGAACGAAAAGAGATAACTTAGCCGGTGCGAGGCCGGCTTATATTCGTACACACACTCACACCCAACACCCCCCCCAATTCCCGTGATAGGTCTATATACATGGCCCCGTTAATGATAGGTTCTCTTCAGGATCCTAGCGCTCCCATTGGTTCTTGGTAGGATCCACGGTGGCTATTGTTCTAGACCTGAAGGTCTGTGAGTCTGGTAGACTGCATGGCCAGGCGCACGTGGTCGCAGCCATCTTACTATATAACATGAGACCTCTCTATGGCTACCTGATAGGCGAGCAGAAGTTACTCATTGGGTTGCTAGATTTGAATGGCTTGCCCTAAGAATTAGAAAAACTACAGTAGCTCAAAAAGAGGAGCATTAAGATTTAGTTTTATTAATTTTAATTATTATGGGTTTTATGGAGTTTTTCCCTTTTTAAAAACCTGCTTTTAAAATTCTGCTTCTATTTTAATACCATGGCCCCTATCACACAGGAGGATTTGCCCCGCGGGAGGGACGTATCGGGGGTGCATCAAGTGGGCGCGATCATACCGCAACATCTGGGAAGCGGTGCGCACCCGTCCCCGATCCGTCCTTTCCAGGCGAAGATGCGGCTCAAAAAGGTAGTAGCAAAACAGCACTACCTACCGGTTGCCGCGCAGCATGGGCGGGCGTCTGATCGCTGACGCGCCCGTCTCTCCCGCAGCATGCGAGGTCCTGCCGAACTTCGCATGTACACACATGCGCAGCGGGCTTGCCTCGCTCTCCAGTCCGTGGCTTCCCCCTGGCATCTGATCATGCCGGGGAGGAACTGCGCGGTGGCTGGGGGGATCTGTCTGATCCCGCAGCCGCACTTCTCTTTTGATGTGGCTCTAAAAAGCCGCACTTCAGCCATGCCTTTCCCCCTAGTGTGACCGGGGCCCTTATATATCATTTATGTTGCAAGATATGCCAACGGTGTATTATGTGCTGGTCAATGACCGTGAATAAAACTTACTGCGGCTACCACTAGTGGGAATGGGTGGCAGAATGGAATTTAAGAGGCTGATGTGGGATTTAAGAGGATGATGTGGGACCTTGCAGAGTGGGTTTAGTGGGAGGCAGTCCGACTTCATCATGCTCCAGAGGAGATCATACAGAGTGCAAAGGAATTAAGATGTTAGGAAGGAGCTGGGGAAATGCATCTTGTTTTAAATCGAACTGCATGTATTTTCCAAACCAGATATAAAAGCAAATATTCATGGTATGGATCCAACGGTTTGACTGAGTTTCATGGAAAGCACAAAAATCACACAATTGAGCCAGCCACAGTTATGAACAGATACGATTGATTATATATTATGTACTCTGCCAACATCTGCCCTGATAATGTTCCCAAGATCACGTCCCATCCAGCCCCCCCCGACTGTAGCCATTCACCTCAGGAAAATGGCATGGGAGTGAAGGCTGAAGCCTGCTACCCTCAGTGACCTACTCCTAGCTAAATTAGGCCCCAGAGCATGTGGGGATATTAATTCCCCAAAGTGATGTGTCTTGTGTGTTTATAAGTTGTACCAACCCAAATCAGAATAGATTCATGGAAGATAACACTCCTCCACACGAAGCCAGCTGGGTGTCTTTGGGTCAGTTATAAGTTCTCTCAGAGTTCTATCAGCCCCACCTACTTCACAGGGTGTCTGTTGTGGGGAGAGGAAGGGAAAGCGATTGTAAGCCACTCCAAGACTCCTTCTGTTACTGAAGAGTGGGGTATAAAACTATTATTTGGCTGCAGTCGCACACACTAAATAATCCACTTTCAATCAACTTTCAGTGTATTTTTCAACTGGATTTTTTTCATGTAAACAGGCAAAATCCAGTTGGATAGTGCATTGGAAGTGGATTATTTAGTGTACGTGACTACGGCTACCGCCTCCTCCTCCTCCTCCTCCTCACCATGGTGACTGAGGGGAACCTCCACTTTCAGAGGCATGAAGCCTCTGAATCCCGGAGTCAGGAAACAACATCAGGGCAAGGCCGAGGCCTCTATGCCCTGTTGTTGGCCCTCCAGAGGAACTGGTTGGCCACTGTGTGAGACAGGATGCTGGACCAGATGGACCGTTGGTCTGATCCAGTGGGGCTCTTCTATGTTCTTATGTGTCACACATATTTAGTTTGGAGTTAGACCTGGGTATAATGACAGGAAATCTGTAAGTAGGTATCCTTCTTTAAAAAACAAAACAAAACCAAGCTTGCTAATAGTACCCAGGGCACAGTGTGGGAGTGGGAACAGTTTTACCCAGGGGTCATTTCCGGCAGGAGCGCACAGGAGCAGAGCTCCAGCAGTAAAGAGCCCAGGGGGCGGGCACATGCAACAAGCCCCACCCCCTGCTCCCAGCAGCCCTCAGTCAGAGCAAGAAGCAGCCAGGCAAGTTGCAGAGCCCCCACCCCCGGTCCCCCCGGCCCAGACAGTCCAGTGGTACCTTTAAGACCAACGTTGTTTTTCTCTTTGTAACGTAAAAGTCATAAATAAATCTTTTTTTAAAAAGACCAAGTTTTATTCAGGTACAAGCTCCCCCTCCTCTGCGAGGACAGATCTGCACATCCCCCCCCCCCAATAGCTAGCAATCCAAAACAGTCCAGTGGAGCCTGAGCGGTGGGTGTTGCCTTCTGACACACTTCCGGTGATGTCAGGGGGTGTGGCATATGCAAATAAGCTATGCTAATGAGCTATGCTAAGGAGCGCCTGCACCTCTTTTTCTACGAAATGACCCCTGGTTTTACCCCACCCCATCTTCCAGTGCTACAAGCCCCCATCTCCTCCCTTTCAGGCCTGCACAGGCACCCCATGGGCACTTCTATGTTCATGTTGCCAACTCCAGCTTGGAAAATCCAATGATGAATAAATGACTCTTCCCTCTACTATTTATTTTTTTAACAGATTTTATCATAAATATACCAAAAAATGCAACCTGCATATTATTACACACACAACCAAAATACTAATTCAAAAGCACAGCCCGCTTATAACTACTAAATACTTTAAATTTGCATTACTTATTTTTACATAAAACATTTCTTTTCTTATATAATCCCAAACAAAATTATTCTACTGACATGACCATTTGTCCTGTTTCATTTTTTTTCTAAATATATTCCCAAGTGCTACCATTACAAACATTGCAACATATTCAGTACATCCCTTTTTGCCTCCATAGGAAGCCTTTTATTCTAGAAACCTGTCAACATAGACCAGTGCTGTATAAATAATTCCCAAGAATTTTTCTTCTAACAATCCTGTTTTAACATTTTTTTTGCCTATGATCATAACAAACCATATTTTTCTCAACCCATTTTCATAATTTGGTAAAGTAGTCTGCTTCCAAGCATGTCACTGTCAACATTCTCTCTGCTACCAGAAAGTATGATGTTACATACCACAACTTTTTAGGTAGCCGTACCAAGCTGTAGCCCGACAGGTTCATTGTTGGCATGAGGTGGACATTTTTCTTCAGTGTTAAACTTATCCCTTTTTGTACCATTTTCCAAAACTCTTTTACCATTCTGCAGTCCAACCATATATAGAGGTAGGAACCTGTCTACTATTTAATGATTAAGGACTTGGTTCCCCCCATTCTATCTTCCCCTCTGTTTACAGTGTCACTTTTCTTCTCAGCAATATCTTTCTCCTCCACAACTTGACCAGTGCTTCCTTCACCTGATCATTCCTCAGGCAGTAAATCATGGGGTTCAAAAAAGGTGTAATGGAAGTGTAGAAAAGTGTTATAGCCTTTGTGACCTCTGACTGATTTTCTCCATCTGGAATTATGTACATTGCTGCCACAGAGCCATAGAAAAGTGTCACCACCACTAGGTGGAAGGATATAGTAGAGAAGGCCTTCCTGCGACTGCCTTGGTTTGAGGTTTTCACCAGGGTGACAATCACATTGCCATAGAACAGCAGAATGAATAAGACATTGCCTAAAAACAAAGCGTTCATAAAAACCTGGCAGATATAGGGAGCAATTCCTAGTGGAGGGCAGGCCAAGGACAAAATTGGCCCAGGATCACACAGAAAGTGGTCAATGATGTTGGGGCCACAGAAGGACAACTTCGAGATCAAAATCACTGGGAAAATGTACCACAGGAAGCCCACGACCCAACAAGCGGCCACGAGGGCATAGCAGAAATCTTTGGACATGATTTGTGAGTAACGCAGAGGGTGGCAGATGGCCAAATATCGATCCAAGGCCATGGCTGAGAGGAAGAAGCATTCGGTATTTCCGAGTGAAAAGAAGATGTAGAACTGAAGGAAACAGGAATAGAAGGAGATAATTCCATGAGGGGTTGCCAGGTCATCCAACATCCGAGGCACTGTTGAGCTCACATAACAGATCTCCAGCCAAGAGAAGTTGCTCAGCAGGATGTACATGGGAAGCTGAGCCAAGTGGGTGTCCAGAAACACCAGTACGATGATGGTGAGATTCTCAGCCAGAGTAAATACATAGAGAAGGGCGAAAAAGACGAGGAGCAGCAATTGTTCCTGTTGGCCAACTCTAAATCCCACCAAAATGAATTCCTGTATTTTGGTTCCATTGGCCATCTCCATCTGGGAATCAGACAGTAGAAATGTCATTGCACAGCATAAGCAAGCAAGGGTCATGTTTCTGCATAATTGTGGGGAAGTTTAGCTTTCCTTGGAGAAGAGAGTAGTAGAGAATTATTTTGAATTGGGAATGTTCACTTGACTGGCAAATATATAAGTGAGGGCACAGAAATCAAGCACGCAAATGGCGCTGTGTCACTATCATAATTTAAGCACAGGGTTTCCACAATTTTCAAACCCTTTGCATAATACTCTCTGAGCACTCCTTACGACAACCTTTTAAGTTACTTGGGCTATTCCCCCCCCCCAGTTCCTCTGCTGTAGCTTTGGGGGAGTGAGGAGTGGCCTGCCTGAGAGACAGCAGCTGCTGATTCTGCCCTGTGAGATGACTGCTGAGCTGTGGTATGGGCAGGGCCCCTCCACCGCACAGTTCAAGCCGTCACACCCCAGGATGAAATGCAAGGAGACTCATGTTTTGATATCGAATAGAACATCCCTCTCCTTCTCTGTGGCACGGGCAATGGCGGAGCAGGGGAATAAGCAGTTAAATGGAAGAGAATTAATCAGTGAACCCTGCAAGCCAGTCTGGCGTTTGCTTGTTTGAAACGTACAGTGACACTTGAGGCATGATAAGTTTTAAGCTTTGGTGGTGGTGGAAAGGGCTGTCATGTCCCAACCGACTTATAGCAACTCTGTGGGGTTTTCAAGGCAAGAGATGAACAGAGGTGGTTGGCCGTCGCCTGCCTCTGCGTGGCGACCCTGGACTTCCTTGGTGGTCTCCCGTCCATGTACTCACCGGGGTTGACCCTGCTTATTTTATTTATTTATTTTATTCAATTTGCTAGGCTGCCCGTCCCTGAAACAGGGCTCAGGGTGGCTTACCTCAAAGGCCAATGCAATATATAAGAACATTAAAACAACACTAAAATATATTATTCATCCGAAAAAAATACCATGTCCAAAATGATGGAACATTTCAGTATCCACCTGCCCCGTGGATGGAGAAGAAATATGGAGGAGAGGGGGATGGTGGATACTGAAATTTTCTTAGCTCTGACAAGATGGGGCTACCCTGCATTACGAGGGGATAAAGGGGACCCCTGTAAACCCCTGCTTTAGCTTGGCATTTTCATCAAGATAGAAAGTCTCATGAGGGCTGCATCCACAAACCATCAACACTCTTATTTTCTTTTCCTTGTTGCCCTCAGTGTACCTTCAATCCCGAACTTTCTACATTGCACCCTTTTTGCAAGACACATTTCCTCCTGACACAATCATTTCCCTTCTTATATTTCCACTACACATGAAATTGTCTTATATTGGTCCACCAAGATCAGAATTATCTACTAAGCCGAGCAGCAGCTCTCAAGGATTTTAGGTTGAGGTCTGGGGTTCGGCCTGGGTTTTGGCCACTGTGTGACACAGTGCTGGACTGGGTGGGCCATTGGCCTGATCCAGCATAGCTTCTATTGGGTTCTTATGTATTCCCTGAGACGGGCCTCTGAAATGATCTCATTTCCAACTGGAAAACCCAGCTTAGATTTTGAAAAAGAATGTTATCTGGATGGATCCAACCAAATTTTCTGCTGGGGACAAAGGGAAGAGGGTGTCGTCCCCTTTGGCAACCTAAAAAAATAATAATTGCTGCACAGTGATGGGACCTGCATGGACAAAAACCATATGGGATGGGGGCTGTAATAATGATGGGAATTGGATGAGATGTGATGGAACACTGACAGGATCTGTGTGTCCCGCCCCCCATTTCCCTGCCAAGACCAGTGTTGATGCTTACTGCTGGTCTTCTCTGTGCTTTCTGGCCATATGCTACTTAGCGTTTGGAAGTTGCTGTTTTTCCAGTATGTACCAAACCTGCTGATTGACAGATGACCCTCTTCTTTATTTTCTTCTGCAGCCAAGTGGGTAATCCAGGAGGACTGGGGAAAGGTAAAATTGAGCTTTCTCCTGTGCTGAAGGGGGACACAAAGAAAGCTCTGTTTTCTTGAGCTGAAGGGGCCACCCAAAATCTATGAATGAGGGACATTCAAAATCCTGTTAATAAAGAAGGTATGGCTTTATATGACAAAATAAAGGATATCTTTGAAAGAAAGTGGCAGGTCAAAATCCTTGGCTTGTGTTAGCTAAATTAGAACCAGGAATGCTGAGGAGCATCATAGAGTCTTCTCACAGTGCCATCTTCCTCCTCTTCTTTTTCTAATTTGCTAATGATTTATCTGTATTTTCTCAAAGAAAATTATACGTTTCTCTTGAATTTGCTGGTCATGCCATTTCCTAACCTATTCTCCCTTGCTTTCACAAGAATTCCATTTTGATTACCTCAGTAGCCTTTGAAGTGCTGCTCTGTCCATTAGAAGGTTCACCACAAAGTGCCGTCTCAGGATCTGGGAGATGTCCGAATCGAACAGCTGTGTCTCAGAGTGGTGCACGGGTGTGGCCCTGGTTGATTGTCTGCTGGGCTCGATGGGAACGAAGAATGAGCGCTTGTTGAGCCTTTGGTGGCTCTTGAAATGGTGTCCCTCAGGAACGATGTAATTACCAACTGAAACAACATCTCACTGGGGACAGGTTGACTCACACCGCTTGGTGAAATGCAAGTAATTTCTTTTTTTTAATGAATTTTTAAATAATTTTACAAACACAAAAAATACACACTATACTAGTACAATTATACATATAACATAAGCAATCATCTTACATAAGCACAAACATTAACGTGAACATGTATCATCTACTTCATCTACCATGTCTAATTCTTACATACACTATAATCTCCCTTAAAAATAAAAGCCGAATGGTGGTGGCACTTCTCTAGAACATTCCACATGCTCCAAAATCAGTTTGCTCTCTGATCTGTCATTCAGAGGGTCTCCCTATCCACTGGCTGCTTTGCCTGAGTCCTGCCTCCAACATTCTAAACATTTTGCTGTTCCTCCCCCCCCCATAGCCAGTCAGAACACAGAGGTTATTTGCATATGCAGCCTCATTGGCCTTTGCCTCGGAACACAGAGGTCGTTTGCATATGCGACTTGATTGGCTTTTGCCTCTAACATTCTAAACAGTTTGCTCTTCTGAGGTAAAATGTGTCCAATCTCCAGGTAAGGGCTGGAGATCACTCAGAATTACAACTGCTTTCCAGACGGCAGAGATCAGTTCCCCTGGAGAAAATGGTGGGCTCTGTATCCTTATATGCTGCTGAGATGGCCCCCATGACAGCCAATGTGATGTAGAAGTCAGGGCTTCAGAGCACGGGAGAGGCTGCAGGTGTGTGGGGGGTGGAAAGCTGAAGAGTGAAGGGGAAATAAAGGTAGGTTGATGATTGGCTGGGAAGGAGATAGGGTTGCCAACTCCAGGTGGGAAATTCCTGGAGATGTGAGGGATGGAGCCTGGAGAGGGTGAGGTTTCAGGAGGCGTGGGACCTCGGACAGGTACAAAGCCATAGACTCCACCCTCCAAACCAACTATTCCCTTCTGGGGAACCATCATTGCCAATCTCCAGGTGAGGGCTGGAGATCACTCAAAATTACAACTGTTCTTTAGGTAGCAGAGATCAGTTCCTCTGGAGAAAATGGTGGACTCAGTGTCATTATACCCTGCTGAGGTCGCCACAGCAAATTGACACTGAGTGTCCAAGGCCGGGGCACCCGCCCAGAGCCTCTTTCTAGAGGTTGTTGTATTTATTTCCACAACGGGCCTTTTTCCTAGTACTACAATAATTTATTTATTACAGTTGTCAATCAGAGCTGACTTTCTTGCATATGATTTGTTTAAATATGCTCTAAATTTCTGCTTCTATTTAATTGTATTCTCTCTTTTCTGTGAAATGGAAGTAATTTCCACCAACTATTTCTCCCAAGTTGTATACTGCTGTACTTAGACTGTTACCGGCAATCAAAAGGAACAGTAGCACTGAATGGTTGTGGAAAATGCTTTGTGGCGGATGGGGGAGGTTTTGTGGAGAAACAAGATTAGTCTCAAAATAAACATGGTTTCCTTGTCCGGTAGATACACTGCTGGTCAGATCCATAAAAAAAACCCTCCTTGCAGAGGGAAAACTGATGTGTTAGATACAAACATGAGCTTGATCCTTTTCTCTCTAACATGTTTCCTGTCAGAGGGACTCATGCAAAGAATCTCCTCTCTCCACACTGGGTCTGAGGAAGAAGATGAAGAGATTGGATTTATGCCCTGCCCTTCACTTGGAATCTCAGAGTGGTTTACAATCTCCTTTCCCTTCCCCTCCCCACAGCAGACACCCTGTGAGGTAGGTGAGGCTGAGAGAACTCTTTTGAGGACTGCTCTTGAGAGAACACCTCTGAAGGGACTGTGACTGACCCCAGGTCACCCAGCAGCTGCATGTGGAGGAGGAGTGGGGAATCAAACCCGGTTCTCCCAGATTAGAGTCTGCACTTCTAACCACTACACCAAACTGGCTCTGAGTCCCAAATAGATAAAGGCATATGTCGTCCTGGGATGACCTCTTAATGACCTTTGCAAGGCTACCCATGATCTTCCAGAAATGCCATCATCTCATGCCCGTGGGAACAGCTTGCCCCATTCAGCACTGTTTCAGTCTACTGAACGGTCTTTAGCACCATGTAGAGCACACTGCCAACCTGGCAGTTTCAAAGCAAGAAATTGCAAGTAGATAAATAGGTACCACTTCGGTGGGAAGGTAACAGCGTTCCGTGCGCCTTGGTGTTTAGCCATGCCGGCCACATGACCACGGAAACGTCTTCGGACAGCGCTGGCTCTTTGGCTTTGAAATGGAGATGAGCACCGCAACCCTAGAGTCGGATTCGACTGGCTTTCGAGCAAGGGAACCTTTACCTTTACCTTTAGAGCACACTGCAGTGATTTACTTTTGATGTGATAGAGGCAGGAACTGTGGCTAGATCATACTTATTCAGGAAGGGCCACAGCTGGTATGTCAACCATAGCTGGCTAAAGCTGCCATAGACGAAAGGGGAGACCTGAACGAATCTCACAGAGCAGTACAAATTTCTCCTCTTTGGTGGAATGCAGTCCCATAATTGCCCCCCAAACGTTTCTCTGGCTCAGATTGTCATCTGAATTTGTATACCTCCTTTCCCCCATGATGCCTTCAAAACTGTGATGGCAGTAAATTGGAGCTAAACTAGATGTGTTGGCATCCTCATCATAGCCACCCCAAAGATGCTGCCAATTGTTATGTCTTCATTGTATTAATGTACATGTTAAGCTTGAGACCTTGGCCAGGATTGTAAGCTGGAACAATCCTATTGGCTAATGTATAATTGTAACCAGTCAGAAGCCAGAGAACTGTGCTGGAGGGAACGAATTTGATTGGATGTTATCTTTACAATGCTATTGGTCCTTAACTGTCCTAGGGCGTGGCTACACCAGCCCGGGATAGTTTAAAAGGGAGCTATGCTCCACTGTTTTGTTGTTGTGTGTTCTCCTTGTTAGGAGAAATCCTCTTTTGGAGAATTAATCCTTTGCCCAAATCTGCCTTATGTACGACAGGGGCCTAATGGGTTCTTGGCACCAGTGTATACAGAGATCAGAACCAGAATAGACACTCCTTATTCCCCATAGAAGAGACAACACAGCTGGATGTTTAAAGAATAAATGTTGTCTTTACTGAATAATATTGGAATTCATAAGCATACACAAAACTGATACGCACTCACAAACACACAAGATCCTTTAGGTACAATAGAAATGGAAAGCAATCAGTATGGAAAATAATAAAGCTTTAACTAATTGGAGGTACACACAGAAAAGGATAACGGTTAATACTTATCTCATCCAGAGAGAGGTTGATCTTCTCAATGAAGAATGCGGGAACACAAGATCTAGCTACAGGGACTCTACTTCACACGGATGGAACCAGCCAACACGTGTGGGCTCCCTTGTAGGCCTCCAAGAGAGCACATGAGAATTACCTGTAGTAGAACCTGAGTGGCCTAGGTGGGGAAAAATGACTAGCTAGCAAGCTTGCTGGCTGGCTTGCTGGCAGAACTTAAGTTGCAAAGGTGGGGGGGAGATGGCTAGCGAAGAACAAAGGCTGCTCCTCGCCTTTTAAAACCTAGTTTGGGGGTTGGCATCAGTGCCAACCTCCCAGCTGTAGTCCGTCCCATTCCCTATGTCTATTGGCCATTGGGATGTGATGTATCTACCTAGAGGGAGTGGGCAATATTCAAATCTTAGCCTGTACTTCAATGGAACCATTTGGTCAAGCTGTCAAAGTTGCATTGCCATGGAAACCTTTGATGTGTAGAAGCTCTGGCTTGGTCCAAGAGCTGTAAACAGGAAGCAGTCACTTTCAGATGCAAACCAGATAGAGGGTTACGTGTTGACCAGAAATCCATCCATGGTGGGAAAGCTGTTGTTTGTAAGAGTCCTTTGGCTGAGCATAATGGAGAATGCCTTCTTGTTCCCAAGGCAGGATGGGTAGGTGTGTGTCTGTCCATTAGCATACCAATGCAAGCAGAGCAGGCCAAGCATATAGCATCCAGGTGCAGGCAGACCAAAGCAAGCAAATCACACCGCATTCCAAAACCCATACACAAATGCAGGTACATTGCATACATTCAAGCATCAGCACAATACAGATAAAAATACAGTTTTAAGCACATCTCTTAACATCCTGATGTTCCTGTTATTAAATAAAGCTGATTTCACTGTTACTTACGACTCGGCGTTGAGTTCAATACGTAACACCGGTGCTGCCCTCTAAGCTGAGTTAGTCTGAGCCAGCTCACAGTTTTTTAGTCTGTGGCTCACAGGTTTTTGTCTCAGCTCAGGAAGGACGGGCTCCAGAGCAAACTAATTTATGCAGCAGTCAAATCGCTCCCTCACAACTTTAATGCCAGTAGCTCACAAAGTAGGATTTTTGCTCACAAGACTCCACAGCTTAGAGGGAACATTGGCTGCCGCCATTTTAAAGCGATTGTAAAATCCTGCCGTCAGGCTGAGGCCCTCTTGTTTCCCCTTCCTGTGCCTTTTCAGGTCAGGGTTGCCAATTCCTGGTTGGGAAATTCCTGGTGATTTGGGGACAGAGATTGGCAAGGGACCCCAGCGAGGTATAAATATCATAGCGTTCACCCTCCAAAGCAGCCATTTCCCCAGAGGAACGGATCTCTGTAGCCTGGAGGTCAGTGGTAATTCTGGGGGATCTGCTGGCTCCACCTGTTGGTTGTCAACCCTGTTTCAAGTGTTGAAACAGCTGTGGGGTATTTGTGTGAGGGGCCATTTTGGCACTTGATAAGTTATAGGGTACGGGGGGACAAGAGAATTAGTCAGCCATGCTGTGAATGAACCCAATCAGGACTGGGCCCTTGCGGCACTTTAGAATCACTTCAAAATGGCGGCAGCATCCTTGCGGTGGCCGTGAGGAGGTTCTCTTGTCTCGTTTGGCCCTTAGACATGGGAGACGCTGGGGAAGGTACTTTCCCCAGAGTATCTAGTGGCAAAACTAGGTGTTGTGGCTATAATGGGTCCTCCGACAGCATTTTAGAGACCAGCCATTTGAAAATGGACCTGTGGCTGCCACAACTTCTAGTTTGGCCTGTGTCCCTAGGATGAACGCCAGGCTTCCGGGAACTTACATGTCCCAGTGCTCTGTGTGCCTGGGAGAGAGGACTGGCAGAAAGGCATCCAGTGAGATCCCTCTATTGTGACTGCAGTCACGCACACCAAATCCACTTTCAATCCACTTTCAAACTGGATTTTTTACTGTGAATTGGCAAAATCCAGTTGGAAAGTGCATTGAAAGTGGATTATTTAGTGTGTGTGACCGCAGCCTCAGTAAGAAAGGAAGGGGGTGAGTGGGGAGGGCAGGGATCAGGCATAGGTGGTAAGGATGCCAACTTCCAGGTGGGACCTGGAAATCCCCCAGAATTACAATAGATCTCTGGACTACAGAGATCAGTTCCTTTCAGAACCCACAGCCAACAACGGAGTACACACTTCTTTAGAAAGGTGATACTTTTATTGAAGAGCCATAGATGCATTAACATAGGCACTGTTAAGAATAGCAGTTGCCTCTTGAACCTAATGAGATATAGGCAGAGGTCATTTCGGGGGGAACGCAGGGGAACGCAGTTCCCCCGGGTGAGGTACAGGGGGCGGGGCCCCGCCCCCTGTTTCCGGCCGCCCCGCTTCCGGCCCTCATTCAGCCAGGAGGAGGCAGGAGAAGAGGGAGGGTAAGTTGCTTCCTCCATGCCTCTCCCCACCCCTGCCTGCCTGGGGCCAGGGAGGGCCTTCGCGGGGCTTTCTTGCACTCCTGCTGGCCTTGCAGGTCCACAGCCGGGCCCTTAATGGGGCTCGGCAGTGGAGCTGCAAGGCCGGCGGCGGCGGGCGGGACCGTTGGGGGCAGGGTGTGTGGCCTTATGACACACTTCCGGTGATGTCAGGGTGTGTGGCATATGCTAATGAGTTATGCTAATGAGTTCCCCTAGCTCTTTTTCTACGAAATGACCCCCGGATATAGGGCATTCGTATGCACCCCCCCCCTGTGCTGGCCAATTAGGCACCCTCCCGCGCGTGGGCTAGAACCAGCAAGCGTTACTATGCAAAGCTGGGAATATTTCGGCTCCCACGGCTGGCCACCTGTACTTCTTTTGAGATAAGCATTTCAGCGCTAAGCGGAGAGAAAGCAGAGAGAAAGGAATGCGAAGGCCGTTTACACAGACACTGAAAGAACATCCCAACCCCCATGGCAGCATAGCTGACAGTTCCCCCGGAAGAAATGGCTGTCTTGGAGGGCAGGCTCTATGGCATTTATACCTCACTGTGGCCCTTTGTCCATCTCTGCCCCCAAATCTCCAGGAATTTCCCAACCATACCCAGCTGAGGTTCCATCCTTCCCCCAACCACACCTTCCCCGGGCTTGTCCCCCAAACCTCCAGGAGTTGGCATGCATAGCTTGTAGAGGGGGAAACTAAATGGGGGTGGGGAGGGGGTTTGGGAGGCCATCAGACCCTATCATATTCCAGTGAGGTCTTTGGGAACCCAGTTGGATCCAAATGTTAGAAATGAACCGAGAAACTACTGAGTATACTAATTTTTTTTTTTGGAAGACAAGAGCATTTGCAGAGGAGTCCTTCTCCTCCTTTTCCTTGCCCCCTCCCCCCGTCTGCCTGGCCCTTCAAATTCCTGCTTTTTTATCACATTATGGCTTTATTGCCGCATGATTTTTTTGGCTCTTGGTTTTATTCATTGTCATGCAGTTTTTGGAATGTTCAGCTTTGTTTTTTATGACATCCATCGCTGGTTATTGCTTTTGGAGTTGCTGTTTTGTTTTGACATTCTATTCTGAGATATATTTTTTTAATGCTAACATGGAGGGTGGGGTATACATATTTTCAAACAAATAATTTTAAAAAAAGATACAGATTTACTTCGCTGTTTTAGGAATACACAAAGGGATTCATCATGGGGCTGAGCACCGCTCTGTCTTCGGAAGCATTTTGGAAATGCAGGTCATGCGCCATAGTGAAGGTGGTGAGGAGATGTCCCAAGAAATGCAATTTTTGGTGGCAAGTGGCTTTGTTCCTCAGGGATTTGGTCCTCCAGTTCATTCAGGGGACTGATTAAACCTGCAGCTCTACTTATGCAGCAGAACTCACACACCTTGCCTTGCACACAGACACTGACGCTTTCTTCCACCCAAGGCAAAAATATGCTTCTTCCCACCTTTCACTCCATTCATAAAGGAGCCGAGCATCACCGTAAGGCACAAAGAAGAGCCAACTTCTCCCTCAGACTCTGACTTGGAGCTGGAGGGAGCCTTCTGCTGGGTGGATCTTCTGTTTTGATGACTTCCAAGGTACAGAAGTGGGAACTGTGACCAGGGCAAAGGAGGCTGGGCAATTGGGTCTGAACAGATGCCATTTTCGAGCAAGCAAAACTGGGGCTTCTGCAGGGGAATGCTCCTTATAAAATTATGGTTTGCCATGCAAGGATTCCTGACTGCCTTTGTACAGGCTGCAGCCAATACTCCCTCTAAGCTGTGGAGTCTTGTGAGCAAAAATCCTACTTGGTGAGCGACTGGCATTAAAGTTGCGAGCAGGCGATTTGGCTACTGCATAAATTAGTTTGCTCTGGAGCCCCCCCTTCCTGAGCTAAGACAAAAATGTGTGAGCCGGAGGCTAAAAAACTGTGAGCTGGCTCACACTCACTCAGCTTAGAGGGAACACTGGTGGCAGCATAGTTTCAATGGGACCCTGAATGAAGGTTGTCAATGGGACAGGTAAAGAAATCCTGCCCTTGTAATAGAGATTGTTCCTAGTCTCGTCATTCAAAGCCTTTGGTTAATGAAAAGCTCTTTCTGGTTTGCAGAAAAAGGAGAGTTGACGGAGGGTGGGATCCAGCCAACTTTTGTGTTGGTGAAAGAGGAAAGAGGGGTCATACCCGACCACCCAAAAGAGGCTGTGCTGAGGATCACGGAAGATGCATGGACCAAAGCCCTGTGTGCTGGGGGCTTTAATAAAGATGGGAAATGGGTGGTCTTGAGTGCAAGCGAAGCCTGGATCCCAACCCAGGATGCTTGCACTGCGGTTTGTTAAATATATACCAGAATGATCAGCAGTGCAACCCTCAGCGGAGCTTAACCCTTCTAAGCCTGCTGACTTCAACAGACCCAGAAGGGTGTACGTTATCCTTCAGATGGCACTGCAAGTATTCCACTTCAGTTAAGAATATTAGAAAATATTCCAGAATCTACAGTTCTCAAATAGGCAAGACTCGTGAGCATTCTAGGAGAGACAATGCCCACTGTGGATTTCCTTCTTGGCCGCCTCGGGAGGTGGTGGGCTCTCCTTCTTTGGTTTTTTTTAAAAAGAGGCTAGATGACCATGTGGCAGCAATGCTCATCCTGTGAACTTAGGCAGATCACGAGAGGGAGGGAAGGAAGGGTTGCCTCCGTGCTTAGTTTTTGTGGCCCTTTCTTACATGCTCAGGGAAATGCTGATCGCCACGTTGGGGTCAGGAAGCAATTTTTCTCCAGGCCAAATTGGCTGGAGATCCTGGAGGTTTTTTGTCATCTTCTGGGCGTGGAACAGGGGTCCCTGGGTGTGTGTGTGTTGTTGTTGTTGTTCAGTCGCACAGTCGAGTCCGACTCTTCGCGACCCCATGGACCAGGTCCCGCCAGGCCCTCCTGTCTTCCGCCATCCTCTGAAGTTGGCTCAATTTCATGTTCGTTGCATCTATGACACTGTCTAACCATCTCATCCTTTGCCGTCCCCGTCTTCTTTGACCTTCAATCTTTCCCAGCATCAGGGTCTTCTCCAGTGAGTGCTCCCTTCTCATTGGGTGGCCAAAGGATTTGAGCTTCAGTTTCATTATCTGGCCTTCCAGGGCACAGTCAGGGTTGATTTCTTTTAGGATCGACTGATTTGATCTCCTTGCAGTCCAGGGGACTCTCAAGAGTCTTCTCCAGCACCATAGTTCAAAAGAATCTATTATTCGGCGCTCGGCCTTCCTTATAGTCCAACTCTCGCAGCCATACATGACTACTGGGAATACCATTGCTTTGACCATGTGGACTTTTGTTGGCAGGGTGATGTCTCTACTTTTTATCATGCTGTTTAGGTTCGTGGAGGGGGTTGGACTAGATGACCCTGGAGGTCCCTTCCAGCTCTGTGGTTCTAGGATTCTATGAAATAGGAGGTGGGGAGGACACAAACAATGCAGCTGTTGAGGCTGGCTTCCATAGCTGCTGGCCAGCTGTGGAGACGTTTCCTTAGGCAGGGAGGGAAAGCATGATTCTCTAGCTAGGAGGCTCTGGCTGACTTTCCCTCTGCAGATTTTATACGCCCTTAAATGTTAACCGTCCCCCTCCATCCCCAGTTCCCCTGGCTTTTTGTGAGATTCTTCAAGCTTCAGCAAAGTTAGAGGAACATGTATCTGACCGTGTGAAACTTTGATACAACCTCCAGTCAATCCTCAGTAACTACCAAAATGCACAGGAGAGATCAGCAAATGCTTGGAGGAAAGATCTTGGAAGGACACTATGACTTTCTTAAAGCTCAGCAGGACTCCGCTTGAATGGGAGGCTGGCTGGGGAGGCATTTCAGTGATCTTGAGCCTTCCAAAGGAAGAGGGAGGAAATGATCATAAGAGAGGGATGCAAAAAATGTGCTGTGAAACAGAGTGCAACATCGGAACTTGGAAGCATGCATGGGAGAAAAAAAGGACGTTCAAGGCAAAAAACAGATCTCAGACACAACCAATGTTCCCTCTAAGCTGTGGAGTCTTGTGAGCAAAAATCCTACTTTGTGAGCTACAGGCATCAAAGTTATGAGCAAGTGATTTGGCTATACTGCATACATTAGTTTGCTCTGGAGCCCTCCTTCCTGAGCTAAGACAAAAATCTGTGAGCTAGAGGCTAAAAAACTGTGAGCTAGCTCACACTAACTCAGCTTAGACGGAACACTGGACACAACCCTCCCATGCTGACAACCCCTTTCCAAAGCAGGGATGTCAAAAGAGGCTCTTTCATCCAACCTTCTGATCTAGCAGCGGAGGATGATAGTATCAGCCGTTCTTTGTGAGGCTAACCATCTGTTGATTGTTCAGAATGGTTAATAGATGGGAGATGTTCCCATTAGGGTTGGAGAGGTCTGCTGTCCCTGCAGAGAACTGTTGCATTGTCTATAATAGCAAAAGTTTGATGTGGCTAGTGCTGTCTTGGGGAAACTGAAACAGGATCAGCTGTTGAGCTCTCTGCGTTATAGGATTACCTTTGCCCACAATATGCTCTGCTTGTATATATATGCCGATAAAGTCAATGTTAACATATTGCAGCCCAAAGATTACATGAAATTAGGCATAGGTGGGCTTGTAATAGCATCCCCCAAGCAGTTTACACTGTGGGTCAGGACTGGGGCACTTCCTAAGGACTTTGTTCAACTCTGTTCCATACCATTGTCACCTATTGTAACTGCTACCTCTTCTGCCTTTAGCCCTGATAGGGCATAAAGGGAGGCTTTTAAAAATATTAAAAATTATGTTGCCCAACAGCAGTCCATTTCAAGAGCATTTGTTGGGGTTGTTCTTACTTACACATTAATTTAGAACTCATGCGGAAAAGGTTGCTTCTGAGGAACGAAGGAATGGATCCTGCCATTCCTAAAGGGCAATCCTGCTAGGGATTTTTTTTTAAACTTTCAATTGAAAAAAAAGATGAACAGGTAGTAGTAACCAGCGTTCCCTGTAAGCTGAGTTAGTGTGAGCTAGCTCACATTTTTTTTAGCCTCTGGCTCACATATTTCTGTCTTAGCTCAGGAAGGATGGCTTCAGAGCAAATTGAGTTATGTAGTAGCCAAATCACTTGCTCACAACTTTAATGCCAGCAGCTCACAAAGTAGAATTTTTGCTCACAAGATTCCACAGCTTAGAGGGACCACTGGTAACTGCTTTTGATATCTGAAATGGACACCTTTCTATTCTGATTCCAGATGGAGATGGGCCAAAAGTTCAATGGGACCACCCTGACAGAATTCATCTTGCTGGGATTTGGAGTCGGCCAACGGGAACGGTTCCTGCTCCTCATCTTTTTCGCCATTCTCTATGTACTCACATTGGCTGAGAACCTCACCATCATCATACTGGTGGTTCTGGACAACCACCTGTCCCGCCTTCCCATGTACATCCTGCTGAGCAACTTCTCATGGCTGGAGATGTGTTACGTAAGTGCCACAGTACCCCGGATGCTTTTGGACCTGACATTCCCTCATCATGGGATCATTTCCCTCACTGACTGCTTCCTTCAGTTCTACATCTTCTTCTCACTTGGCAGCACTGAATGCTTCTTCCTCTCAGCCATGTCCTTGGATCGGTATTTGGCTATCTGCCATCCTCTTCGCTATCCACAAATTATGTCCCCCAATTCTTGCTATGTTCTGGTGGCTACTTGTTGGGTCCTTGGCTTCCTGTGGTATGTTATCCCTGTGATTTTGATCTCTAGGTTGTCCTTCTGTGGCCCCCGAATCATCAACCACTTCCTGTGTGACCCTGGGCCGATTCTGTCTCTTGCCTGCCCTCCGCTAGGAATCGCCCCCAGTGTCTGCCAAATGTTTATGAATGTATTGGTTTTAGGCAATGTCTTCTTTGTTTTGCTGTCTTACGGTGTTGTGATTCTAACCCTGATGAAAACCTCCTTCCAAGGCGGTCTTAAGAAGTCCTTCTCTACTATATCTTTCCACCTGTTGGTGGTGACCCTTTTCTATGGCTCTGTGATTGGGATGTATTTAGCTCCAAGTGGAGATAATTCTTCAGAGGTCACTAAAGTTGTGACGGTCTTCTATACTGCCGTTACACCCTTTCTCAACCCCATGATTTATTGTCTGAGGAACGATCAGGTGAAGGAAGCACTGCGAAGGCTGTGGAAGAGAAAGGTGAAATTGCTGAGGGGCAAAGTGACAACATAAAAAAGGGAAGAAACAGAACCCTCCCCCAAACAATACTACTCTTTATTTCATCGTTCAATCCCTTTAACCATAGGTTGGTGGGATGAGGGATGAAATGAAAACAGAGCAAGTCAATAAAACAATCAATACTAAGATTATTTAAAAACTTATGTGAGAAATCTCGCAACAGCGACCAGCCAGCCCACATAATTTGAAAACAACAGTTTCACAATAATTACCGGAGCACTGAATGTCAGAGTTGATATCACACCTAGCTTCAATAAACCCAAGGACCCTGTTACAGCACATGTGTGATGGTTTCTGTTGCTCCAGATGCAGAAGAACAATTACTTTCAATTCAAGCTCCACCTGTAGGTTGTCGACCCTATTTCAAGTGCTGAAACAGCTTTGAGTTGTGTGTGAGAGAGGCCATTTTGGCACTTGATAAGTCATGGGGTGTGGGGGGACAAGAGCGCCATAGCCAGCCATACTGTGGGCTCAATCAAGATTGGGACATTGCAGCATCTTAGAATCACTTTAAAATGGCGGCAGCATCCTTGTAGGGGCCATGAGGATGTTCCCCTGTCTAGCTTGGCCTTTGGACCTCAGAGATGCTTGGAATGTATTTCTCTGGTCTGGGGACAGGGGAAGAAGAAGAAGAAGAGATTGGATTTATACCCTACCCTTCACTACCCAAAGGTGTCTCAGGGTGGCTTACAAACTCCTTTCCCTTCCCCTCCCCACAACAGACACCCTGTGAGGCAGGTGGGGCTGAGAGAGCTCTTGACAGAAACGGCTCTTTTTCAAGGACAACTCTTATCACAACTACAGCTTGCCCAAAGTCATCCAGCAGGTGCAAGTGGGGGAGTGGGGAATCAAACCCGGTTCTCCCAGATTAGAGTCCACGCACTTAACCACTACACCAAACTGGCTCTACACAGCCAGTCACTACACGTAAAAGAAGAAGATGCTGTAGGGTCACCTCCATACTTGAGAGGAGATGGATGGAGCATAATGGCAGGGTCTCAGTTAATTACTCTCAGCATTCCACAATTAAGGACACATCTGCCCATCAGTCTCCAATTTTGACATATTTACTTCCTGCAATTCCCCCCCCAAAAAAAATTAAACCCAAACAAATGGTAACCATATAAAATAAGCTTGTTATTCTTGTTTGGTTCTTATATCTGTTCAGCATCTTCACTATGCTGTATGTTGATTTGCTCCTCTCAGCCTCTACCTATATGTATGGACTGGCAACGTCCATTTCACTGTATCTGAAGAAGTGTTCTTGCACATGAAAGCTTATACCTTGAATAAACCTTTGTTGGTGTTAAAAGGTGCCACTGTACTCAGACTTTGTATTGCTGGTGCTTGTTTGTGGCGCTGTTTTGTTGTTGTTGTGCTTTGACATTCTATTCTGAGATATGTTCTAATGCTGACATGGAGCGTGGCGCATACATATTCTCAAACAAGTAAAACAAGATACAGATGTGCTTTTCTGCTTCAGCACGATACAAAGGCATTCATCATGTGGCTGAGCAAGGAGACGTCCCAAGAGATGCAATTTTTGGTCAAAAGTGGCTTTGTTCTTCAGGGTGTTACCATGTTTGCTTGTAACTGCATTGTTTTTGTACTGTGCTGATGCTATGTCTGTCAAATGTCTGTACATCTGTGCATTTGGGATAAGGGGATTGCTGCTGTGTGTTTTGTATGGCTTGCTTGACATCTCATGCTTGCGTTTGGATGAGCAAGGCTTGTGCCACAGGACACGTGCTCCCTGCACTTTCCCAGCATGCTTCAGGACAAAGACGACTAAATGCCATTATTGCTCAGTTGGAAACTTGGCAGAACAACAGGTTTTCCCACCATTGCTGAACTGTGGGAAACCACGTAACCCGGCCTCCTATCTGGTTTTGGCATCACAAAGAACACATCTTTTATTGCCCATGGACCAGGCACATCTCTGCACATCAAAGGTTACCATGGGAATATGGCGTTGACACATCACCACATGGCTCCCCTTTGAAGTTAGGTCTAGAATCTGAATATCGCCCCCTCCCCTCGAGGTATAGCGTCACAACCTGTGGACCTATAGCATAGGAAAGGGGATGGTTTTCCTAGGGGTTTATTGGCTTTAAGCCAAGCCCCAAAACAAGCTTTTAAAAGAGGAAACACAGCCTTTGTTTCTCTCTCTTCTCTCTTGGGTTAGGGTTAGGTCAGCGCACGCCTCCCCACCCTCCTGCAACTTAAGATGCAGCCCGCTAGCCAGCATGCTAGCGAGAGAAAGCCCCCCCTTCCACATTAGGGCAACCTAAGCTCTGCTGCAGGTGATTCTCTTGGGTTTTGTTTGGGAGTGCACACCAAAGAAGACACACACGTGGTTGGTTTATCTACCCGTGTGAGAGAAGAGTCCTTTGGTATGACCTTTTGTCCCTGATGTCCCACTAGGAAGAATCTCTTCAACAAGGATCAGATGAGTATAATGTTACCCTTCTGTGTCCGACCCCATTGTTTGTCTGAAGTATTAATTTTCATACTGAAATGCTTTCTATTGACTACTGCAACTAAAGGGATCTTGAATGAATCTATGAGTATATTTGTTTTCGTATGCTTGAGAAATACTTAGTAAATACTGCATTTATTCATTAACCCTGGTGTGTTGTCCCTTTGTGGAAATGGGAATGTTTGTTTCTGACTAAAATCTCTGTATACAAGTGATCAACCAAGAACTCTGTGGAATATCCTCAAAACCGGAGGATTTTCCGTATCAAGGGATATAGTCCTCCAGTTCATTCAGGTGACTGATTAAACCCACAGCACTACTTATGCAGCAGAACTCCCATGCCTTGCCTTGTGCTAGAGATTTGTTATGTACGTGCCACAGTACCCCGGATGCTTTTTGTCCTGACATTCCCTCATGAGATCATTTCCTTCAGTGACTGCTTCCTTCAGTTCTACATTTCCTTCTCACTGGGCAGTACCAAATGCTTCTTCCTCTCAGCCATGTCCTTGGATCGGTATTTGGCTATCTGCCATCCTCTTCGCTATCCACAAATTATGTCCCCCAATTCTTGCTATGTTCTGGTGGCTACTTGTTGGGTCCTTGGCTTCCTGTGGTATGTTATCCCTGTGATTTTGATCTCTAGGTTGTCCTTCTGTGGCCCCCGAATCATCAACCACTTCCTGTGTGACCCTGGGCCGATTCTGTCTCTTGCCTGCCCTCCGCTAGGAATCGCCCCCAGTGTCTGCCAAATGTTTATGAATGTATTGGTTTTAGGCAATGTCTTCTTTGTTTTGCTGTCTTACGGTGTTGTGATTCTAACCCTGATGAAAACCTCCTTCCAAGGCGGTCTTAAGAAGTCCTTCTCTACTATATCTTTCCACCTGTTGGTGGTGACCCTTTTCTATGGCTCTGTGATTGGGATGTATTTAGCTCCAAGTGGAGATAATTCTTCAGAGGTCACTAAAGTTGTGACGGTCTTCTATACTGCCGTTACACCCTTTCTCAACCCCATGATTTATTGTCTGAGGAACGATCAGGTGAAGGAAGCACTGCGAAGGTTGTGGAAGAGAAGGGTGAAATTACTGAGGAGCCGAGTGATGACGTGACACAAAGGGAAGAAAAAGAAAATACCCAAACCCTAAACAATACTAATCTTTATTTTGTTTTTCAATCCCTTCAACCATAGGTTGGTGGGTTTATGGATAAAATGAAAACAGAGCAAGTCAATAAAACAATAGATACTAAGATAATTTAAAATGTATGTAAGAACTCTAGGTACAGCAACCAGCCTGGCCACATAGCTTGATAACAACTGTTTCAGAATAATGACTAAAGGACTGAATGTCGGAGTTGACAAGAGATCCCAATATATCACACCTTGGTTCAATAAACCAAGGACCATGTAACAGCACATGTGAGATGGTTTCTGTTGCTCCAGATGCAGAAGAGCAATTTCTTTCAGTTCAGGCCTTCCTGTATAATCAGCTGTTGGGAGCGAATTGCTTCTTGCAAAAAAAAAAAAAATAAAGTCTGTGTTTGGATTTTTTTTTATAGCCAAATAATTAGCAATTATAGAGGAAGTTGTAGGGATATACCTATAATACAAAGGAAAACACTGCCTGTATGAATCAGTAAGTAAGCCAGACCAATTGTATGATAAAAATTGCTTCTTTTATTTAAGCAATACTAAGGCTGCGGTCACACGGAGCATTAGCCACGCTACTGAGACGGATGATAGGCGGATTTTCTGGGCGAGATCACACCGCAACATCTGGGAAGCGTAGAGCTCCCATGGCGAACCCTGAGGCTTCCCGCCAAAGATGCGGAGTTAAAAAATAGTACCTCTGAGGTACTAGTTTCCGGAAACCGCGGGGCAAGGGCGGGCGTCTGATCGCATTTCCGGAGGTAGTCCGTGGCATCCGGCGCCCCCCCATGTCCTGTCACAAACAGGTTTTTTCCCCCAAGTCTCCACAGGATGCACACAAGCACCCAACGGCGCATGTGCACGAAGAGGAAAGCGAAAGTTCCGTTCCTCCACAGAATCGGTCATGCCGTTGGTGAGATTGTGCCGTGCCGCTCCTTTGCCGCGCTGCAGGATCGTCGTGTGATCGCCACCTCGCCCGTACCCATGGGACCTCGACGGGACTTGTGATCGGGCGGCCGTGCATTATTTTGCTCCGGGCCAAACTGCCACGCTTCCCCCCCCGCATTTTACGGCCCGTGTGACTGGGACCTATGAAACCAAGCATGTGTGAGAATTAACACAGTCACTGTGGGATATAAGAGATACTTGTCCATCTTCCATGTTTGTATTGTCTGAATATCCAAAGAGTAGGGAAAGTTGTTCAGTACGTGGATTTTGTTCTTATTTCCTTGGTACCCAAAATCTAGGTGGGGAAAGGGCTAGGGAGCAGCTTATTTTCCTGGTATGCCTTTACAAGTTATCCTCTTAGACTGAGGGCCAGAATGCAAGCTACAGAAAAATACAAGGAGAAATTTCACCCAATTCCATCTCCTTTGCCGCGCTGCAGGATCGTCGTGTGATCGCCACCTCGCCCGTACCCATGGGACCTCGACGGGACTTGTGATCGGGCGGCCGTGCATTATTTTGCTCCGGGCCAAACTGCCACGCTTCCCCCCCCGCATTTTACGGCCCGTGTGACTGGGACCTATGAAACCAAGCATGTGTGAGAATTAACACAGTCACTGTGGGATATAAGAGATACTTGTCCATCTTCCATGTTTGTATTGTCTGAATATCCAAAGAGCAGGGAAAGTTGTTCAGTACGTGGATTTTGTTCTTATTTCCTTGGTACCCAAAATCTAGGTGGGGAAAGGGCTAGGGAGCAGCTTATTTTCCTGGTATGCCTTTACAAGTTATCCTCTTAGACTGAGGGCCAGAATGCAAGCTACAGAAAAATACAAGGAGAAATTTCACCCAATTCCATTGCATTCAATATTATAAACAGACTGTGTTTTATAGCAGCCTAGTTTGTGGGGACATTTACCACGTCCATGAAAAACGGGGAGAGGCTTGGGTGTTCCATGAAATCCAACAAAATCATTAAATGTAAATGCCCAGTTGTCACCTACTTTTAAACATGTCCTGCTTTTTGACAGTGGCCATGTGAGTCCTGCTAGGGTTGCCAGCAGCCTGGAGAGGAAAAAAAGGTCTTATTCCTTTAACAGAGGTTTAATGGGGTGTTATTTACTGAGTGATGTTATTTACCTGCATGCCATGAAAAGCTTCAACACCCGATTCCCCACACATGAAGCCTCTGTTAGAGCAACAGAATATTTTTCTCCAAGATGGCTGGCAACCCTAATCCCAGCATAAACTCACTACTATCATGTATCATCGCCGGTTATTGAGATTAGGAATGGTCCCTGGATTTTTATGGATTACATTGGTGTTTACATAACTACATCTCTGTATTTCCTGCATTTCATAACCCTTCAGCCCAATTGACAATCTCTTCTTTACAACTGAGAGCCAGTTTGGCGCAGCGGTTAAGAGCGGTGGACTGTAATCTGGGAGAACTGGGTTTGATTCCCCACTTCTCCACATGCAGCTGCTGGTGTGACCTTGGGTCAGTTACAAGTTCTTTCAGAGCTGTTTTTTTCCTGTAAATGACATAACGCCTTTGCTGATGGTGACCCCCCATTTTTCAACCCTTCCAAGCTAGTGATTTGACACAATCCAGATACCTGTGGTTGATTCTGCATTGGCTTTTCCCTCCATTGCTTTACGAAACCCACTTTGGAACAGAAATTCCCCTCTGCATTGCATGCTGCGTTCACATTCTTTGATCATCGGATTTTATGGTACCCTCCACACTGCATGCCGCTTTTGCTTACTGTGATCATCGGATTTAATTGAACCTTCTGCATAGATTTATGGCCATTTTATGGCCATTCAGGGGTGACTCTGCAGTCAGTATAGTGTTGCCCCGAGGTATTTGAATGTGGTTTTGAGCTGCACTTTCCCCTCCCAGTTGAGAAAATGTCGATGCTAGATGCAGAATCACTCTGTATTTTCCTCTACTGAGATTTCAAGTAGCTGGAAAGATGGTGGAGACATAGCCTCTCTGGAAAATTGCTTTATTTGTGGAAAGAAAGAACTGACCTCCTTTCCCTTAGGATTATCGGCTCAGTCTAGATGCCCTCCCACCCCATGGTGCTGTATAGAAGAAGAAGAAGAAGAAGAGATTGGATTTATACCCCGCCCTTCACTACCCAAAGGTGTCTCAGAGCAGCTTACAAACTCCTGTGAGGGCGGGTGGGGCTGAGAGAACTCTGACACAAACTGCTCTTTTTCAAGGACAGCTCTGACAGAGCTTGTGACTGACCCAAGGTCACATCAGCAGGTGCAAGTGGAGGAGTGGGGAATCAAACCCGGTTCCCCCAGATTAGAGTCCGCACACTTAACCACCACACCAAACTGGCTCTCAAACAAGTGGGGGACCTGCAAAGGTTTGAGGTTCCTTCTCTTTTTCTAACCCACCGGCTAACCTACCTTCATTTGCTCCCATCTTCAGCTTTCCCTCCCACCTGCCCACCTGGATCTATCTTTTAGACTGGTTGGTTAAATGTTTCATTTTCCTTCCTTCTCTGCTTCTGCGATCTGACATTAATATCTTTCTCCTCAGCAACCTGTGGAGTGCCTCCTTCACCTGATCATTCCTCAAAGAATAGATCAGGGGGTTGAGAAAAGGTGTAATAGCTGTGTAGAAGACCGTCACTGCTTTAGTCAGCTCTGACTGTCTCCAGCTGGGGTTAAATACACCGCTGCCACCGAGCCATAGAAGAGTGTCACCACCACTAGGTGGAAAGATATGGTGGAGAAGGCCTTCTTACGGGTGCCTTGGAAGGAGGATTTCAGTAGGGTCAGAATCACCACAGTGTAGGACAGCACAACGAAGAAAGCGTTACCTAAAACCACAGCATTCATAAAAATCTCACAGACTTTGGGGGCAATTCCTAGTGGTGGGCAGGCCAAGGATAGAATTGGTCCAGGATCACACAAAAGGTGGTCAATGATATTGGGGCCACAGAAGGACAACTTGGAGATCAAAATCACCGGACAAATGTGCCACAGGAAACCGAGGATCCAACAAGTAACCATTAGAATATAGCAGAAGTCTTGGGACATAGTTTGTGGGTATCGCAGAGGGTGGCAGATGGCCAAGTACCGATCCAAGGCCATGGCTGAGAGGAAGAAGCATTCAGTGCTGCCCAGCGAGAAGAAGATGTAGAACTGAAGGAAACAGTCACGGAAGGAAATGATCCCACGAGGAAATGTCAGGTCAAAAAGCATCCGGGGCACTGTGGTGCTCACATAACAGATCTCTAGCCAGGAGAAGTTGCTCAGCAAGAGGTACATGGGCTGCCGGGACAAGTGGGTATCTAAAACCACCAGTGTAATGATGGTAATATTCTCAGCCAAAGTGAGCACATAGAGAATGAAGAAAAAGATGAGGAGCAGGAACCGCTTCTGCTGTCCACCGCCAAAGCTCATCAGAATGAATTCTTGCACTCCAGTCCCATTGGCCGACTCCATCTGGAATCAGATAATACAGTTATCATGCTGGGATCACTACGTGATGGACAAAATAGCTGACACATATGAGACACACACACACGAGGGCACTCAGGATCACAGTCTAGATTCATATGAAAGTGGTTTGCATTAATAACCTACTTCACAGAACATGACATTCTACCAGCACATGTAGGTGACGCTGAATGGCTTCATTTATGAGTTGCTTTTTCTTACTTTAGTTAGCCTTTATTTTAGGGTCTGAGCACTCCTCTTTCCACAAGCTTTTAATTATATCTTAATGGTACTATAAGACACTCACATATTAGTGGTAGGATACTTGGGAACAAAACAAAGAGCCTAAGGCCTCAGTCAGGCAAAGTTAATTTTGATATATGGCTATATTGAAACATCTTAACTGTATTTGTTTACGTGTCGTTGAAATAGGGTTGAATGTATTACTGTTTATGCTTATTGGATTTTATGTATATGTGACTTATCTTTGAATTAAAAGACGTAGAAAATTAAAAAAATAGTCTGTCCACCACCTGTTTATCCCACCCACAGAACTCTGTGTGGATTATATAGTTCTTTGACTTGAGTTGTTAACCATGCAGGCATTCCTTTAGACTTGTTGGTGCCTTTGTTGAGGTATGCATTCTATCTGGGCCTCAATCAGCATGGTTTTAAGTACTTTCTAGGCATTCTGGAGGGATTTGACTCTCTTAACTTGATTCTGTTTTAACTGTCTTCTGACTGGTTCTCTCACTTTTAGCAAATTTCCCCCACTTGAAATCAAAAGGGATTGTTTTGGACTTTGGGGACAAATTTCTGTTGATATGAATGATGAACTTTTCAGTGTTCCCAACTGGTGCATCAACATTTATGTCTGGCACAAGAATCTCCAGCACCACTCAGAACCAAGTTCAGAGTTGCTATACCTCTAGTTGGCTCTGTGATTAACTGCTCCAGGGCACAGCAATTTATTACTAGAAAGCTTGTTTCTGTGGCATGCCTTAAGCACATGTTTGCACTGATCAATGTGAGGATAGTTGAAGTCACCCAGTATTGTAACATTTTCCCCTTTGGTCAACACCCTTATTTCCCTGCTCCATCTTGACATTTGCCTCTTGATTTTGATCCATGGGGTGATAGACTCCCACTTTTAAGTAGTTCTTAGGGCCCAGTATCTCCACTCTGAATACTTCTGTCAAGACATTAACTTTCCTAATGTTTTCTAGCTTGTTTGACTCTATTCCTATTTGATATACAGAACAACACCACCCCCAGCTTGTCCTCCTTGTCCTCTCTGTAGACTTTATATCCAGGGATAATGGTGTTAAATTGATTTTCCCCATTCCTCCAGGTTTCTGAAATGCCCACTGTATCTACATTGTCATTTAGCATCAAGCACTCCAGCTTCCCCATCTTGGCTCAGAGGCATTTAGCATGGGAATACAAGCACCTGTACCTTGTTTTCCTTTCTAAGGGTCCCTGTCTGCCTTGGCCCTCAGGTTTCCTCACATGGCTCTTCTTTACTGTCCTGCTCTCATTCTCATTCTCAAGCTCTAGCCTCCTCCCACCAATAGTTTTGCAAGAATTTAACACACACACCATTTCTTTGGGATGATGATCAAGTCGATCAAAGCAAAGGGAAGATCAGAAACGCAACTGACAATAGGTGATTCTTTGCACGACCCTTCCTTTCCATCCCCCCTCCCCTCCTTTCTCTCTTTGGCTGTAATTTTATAAAGAATATCAACCGTTGTTTGCGGAAAATCACACCTTTTTCTAGAAAGAGGCACTATTCACACCCATACCTTTGTGGTTCCTACCTCAGCCTCCTTTGCCCTGGTAATAATTCCTGTTTTCTGTTCCTCGAGTTGAAGCATTGATCCCTCCAGCAGAAACATCTCCTGTGCTGTGATCCTGCTGGCTAGTTCCATCCAGGGCACAGAACCAATCTGCAGCAAAGCTAGTCTTCCAGTGTTCAGTGGCAAACGAAAGATGCTCAGAATGGCTAAAGCATCTGCAGGTAAGGTGTGGCTTATACTCCACACAGTGCATGCAGCTGTTGCTGAAGGAAGCACCACTGTATGTGAAAAAATAGCCTTTGTATGAGAAGGAAGACAGCTTTGGAATACAATAATTGTCTATGTATGTTTACTAAGTTTGCTTCCACACATTATTAGGCATCAGACCATTGCTGCATTAGAGCAGTCATTCGTGACTGGATCATCTGGTTAGCACGTGAAAATTGAGTGGTGAATTATTGTTATAGTGCAATATCCAATGAGGTGTGGATGGACCTTATGAGTCTTTACTAACAGATGGAATGTCTTAGACCAGACTTAGACCTGTACGGTCTTCTTTGTTTCCCTAGAAACTATGTGATCTGTTCTTCAGAGAAGGCACCCTAGGAAACCTTCCTCTGACTTCCTCATCTTAACTCCTTCTGCTTGGCTCCGGAGCAAACTAATTTATGCAGCAGCCAAATTGCTCACTCACAGCTTCAGGGTCAGTAGCTCACAAAATAGAATTTTTGCTCACAAGACTCCACAGCTTAGAGGGAGCATTGGTAGTCATCCACATTCCTGTGCCTCTGTGGCACAAGGAAAAGTGCTCTCTAACCGGTTCAGGGCGTGATGACCCAGGGTTGGAATCTGAGGAGTGTGTCTCTTACCCTGGGCTCAGATGTAGTCTTATTAGAGGACAGAGAAGAGACTTCATTGACTTTGGGAAAGTCAGATTGTGAATTGCATATTGTGCTCAAATCTGGTGTCTAAAAGGTTTGCAAGCTTTTTTTTTTACGTCTCTTGTATACAAGATAAAGAAGACCCTTGAGAACTTGTCTGTGGAGGGTAGTTCTTCGTATCAAAACAGAATCTCTCCTCAGAGATTAATTTCCCCCACTGAAGAATAAACAGTTAACAAGGCCTTTTTGTTTTCATATGTATTGATGCCTCCAAGTGGGACAGGTGGAACCCTTGGGTTTTTGCTCTAGAATTGAGGTTGTATCCAACTGGCTTTTCTGCTGATGAAGAAAGGAGGAAGAGACCCCTGTAGCCACCCAAAATGGCTACACTAAGGATCATGAGACCAGCATGATGGATCAAAGCCATAGGGGATGAGGTCTGTGATAAGGAGGTGAACTGGGCAAAAAGGACTGGAAAAGCCAGTGAAATCCATCTCTTAGGGCAGCTGTGCTGGACTTTCTGCCCACGTTTCCACCAAAGCTCCCAAACCTTTTTGGGCCTAGGCCTCGTCACACATCTCTGGCATCTGACCTGCCCACAAGCCAGTAGTCCGAATGAAAACGAATGGCTCAGTTCCAAGACTCCTCTCAGACACTGATTAAAATCTCCTGGTGGATCTGCCAGAGACAGACAGGCAAGAAAGGACTGCAGATCCAATAATCAGTAAAGTATGATGTGGTGTTTCTGTCAGACTCAGGTATGGTTCATGTCCCTGCTCTGTGATGAAGCCCACTGGGTGACTTCAGGCAATAACTCTCCCTCAGCCTAACCTACCTCATAAGATTGTTGTGGGGATAAAATGAAGGGGTTGGCCATGTGTGCCACTAGAGTCACCAGCCTCTATGTTGGGCCTAGCAATCGCCTGCAATTACAACGGATCTCCATTGGATCCCCTGAAGAAAATGGCTGCTTTGGACTCTAGGCTATTATACCCTGCTGAAGTCCTTCCCCTCCCCAGGCTCTACCTCCAAATCTCCAGGAATATCCCAACCCAGAGTTGGCAACCCTATGTGTCATCCTTACTTCCTTAGAGGAAATGCTGGATAAAAACCTACCAAACAAATTAATTTCTTCCTAAACAGTCATTTGGACTCTCTACATAAGAACATAAGAGAAGCCAATGTTGGATCAGGCCAATGGCCCATCTAGTCCAACACTCTGTCATGCAGTGGCCTAAAATACCAGGTGCCATCAGGAGGTCCAGCAGTGGGGCCAGGACACCAGAAGCCCTCCCACTGTTCCCCCCTCCAAGAATACAGTGCATCCCTGCGCCCAGCCTGAGAGTTCCTATCTATACCTTGTGGCTAATAGCCACTGATGGTCCTGTTTTTTGTTGTTGTTCAGTCGCACAGTTGAGTCCGACTCTTCGCGACCCCATGGACAAGATCTCGCCAGGCCCTCCTGTTTTCCACCGTCCTCTGACGTTTGCTCAACTCCATATCTAATTCCCTCTTGAAGCCATCCATGGTTGTAGCCACCACCACCTCCTGTGGCAATGAATTCCATGTGTTAATCACTCTTTGGGTGAAGAGTTCTATCTTGCCCTTTCTCCAAGGGGCCCATGTTGGCATACAAGAATCTCTCCTCCTTTAATTTAGCTAGGGTTGCCAGACCCCCCCCCCGTCCGGGTGGGTTTCCCCCAGATTTTGGGGGCTTCAGCCCACCACCAGCCAGCTGGTGATGAGCAGACTTTTTTAAAAAAAAAACCAAAAAAAAAAAAAAACCAACGCCCATCCAAATATTACCCCATTGCATATTTTTCTTAATAATGTGGCTTCTTAAACTTGACATAACTCAGGGCCTCAGCATTTCTTGATTTGTTCCTGAGTGAGAGTCTGAAACAGAGAGCATGTCTTCAAACTTCCATGTGCTCAATGCAGGGCTGCTGCAGCTTTTGTAGGAAACATATCCGACAATTGAACTTTGAACTGACCATGTTTGAAGGAGGTGATCAGACGTAAGTTCATCACCCAGTCTGTTTGGTTCATGCTGAGCAACTGAGAATGCCTGCCAAACTGCCTTGTATTTCCCCAAATCAAATAAGTGGTCACACGCTAGAACAAATGAGTAGAAAGGAGGAGTGTTACACAAATCACAAACCAAAGGAACTCCTAGAGTATTTCTTTTTATTTATTTATTTAAAACATACATATGCTGCCTTTCCAGCCAAATATGGTCACTGATTTGTCACATTATCTTTGTTCCACAGGAAAAAGGCTTGGGATAACTTGATTATTTAATGTTTTCTTGTTCTCTTTTGTTCAGCTCAGGCCTCAGAACAATCACGTAGCATTTGGGGAAAAAGATAAAACACAGTAACCCAGCACTGGAGGCCAAGATCGAGAAAATCTCCACGGCTACCATATAGTTCCCTTTGGTGCTCAGGTACGTTGGAACAAAACACAACCAAACACTGCAAAACATCATCATGCTGAAGGTGATGAATTTGGCTTCATTAAAACTGTCTGGCAACTTTCGGGCAAAGAAAGCTACAGTGAAGCTTATGGAAGACAGAAGTCCTATGTAGCCCAAAACAATATAAAACATAACCACAGACCCTTCATTGCATTCTATTATGATCTCATCTGTCATTGACTCGGTGTTCAAATCTGGGAATGGGGGAACGGTTCCTAACCACACTGTACAGATACACATTTGGATAATGGAGCAGGAAAGGACAATGGAGGTGGTCATTCTTTTTCCTACCCACTTCCTCAAGCTGGACCCTGGTTTGGTGGCCATGAAAGCTACAACCACATTGATGGTTTTGGCCAACACACAAGAAACTGCTACGGTGAAGATGATACCAAAGGCAGATTGTCGGAGAAGGCAGGTCAAGGTGCTTGGTCTTCCAAGGAAGAGGAAAGGACAGAGGAAGCAAAGCAGGAGAGAAATGAGGAGAGCATAGGTGACATCTTTGTTGTTGGCTTTGACAATGGGAGTATCTTTGTGCTTAATATAAATTCTTAGTATCAGGAGTGTGATCGTGAAGAAAGAAATGGCAGCTAAAGCTAAACAGATCCCCTTTGGTTCTTCATAGGAGAGAAAGTTTATCTTCTTGGGAATACATCGATCTTGGTCTATGCTTGGATATTGATCTTCGGGACATCTAGAACAGACATCTGAGTCTGAAAACAGGAAGAGTGGCCATCTCAGTTTAAGTTCACTTGAAGCTAAAGGCTGTTTCATCTTACTCCCTTCAATATGTGAGATATTATTCACACTGAATTCCAGCAAATGGTTATGTGCTGGGGCAGGGGGGTCCCCATTGTGGTATCAATCAATGTCACGGCACCCACTGTGAACTTTTCGGGCATCAGCATGGCTTGGTGGGGCTTTTGCCCAGCAGGTCTTCTCATTGGCTACTGGAAATCTGATTGGCTCAGCATATTTAAAAAAAACACTTTTGGAACAGTTGAAACCTCAGCACATTTTTCTTCGGTCTGTGATTTACATTTTTTAAATGCAGTGTATTCAATGGAACGAGCTCCCGGGGGAGATCCGGGCCCTGCGGGACCTTATGCAGTTCTGCAGGGCCTGCAAGACGGAGCTCTTCCGCCAGGCCTTAGAGTAGGAGCCGCTGCCCCACTATACCACCACCGTCATGGTATCTTAAGGATGCATGGACGAGGCCCTGATGAAGATCCTGGAATATGTAAAGAAGATCTGATAAGCTGTCGCCATTCATGGGAGTACCACCTGGAACTGTGTTGATTCCATCTTGGATTATGATAACAGTGACTGAGCACCGTTGTTGTTTTTAAGTGTTAGTTGTTTTTATTATGTTTTGGATGTTTATTTATGGCACGGCTGATTACCTTGCCCTTGTGAGCCGCCCTGAGGCGGGATACAAATGTGAAGAATAAATAAATAAATAAGTTAAAAGGCATCCTCTTAAACAGAGCTCCTCCTTGAACTGTTGAAGAGCTATCATAAGAGTTCTGCATTGCCTCACTCCCTGATATTTTGCACTTGGTTCCACCTCCTGCGGCGACCATTTTTGTGCTTCCCTCCGCCCTATCTGGTCGCCATTTTTCAGTGGTTACCACCATCCTGTTCAGAATTCCAATAGTAACTGCAGGCTCAAAAACTTGGGGATCCCTGTCCTGAGGAGTATCTCCTAAAGGGCATTTTCCTGTTATCTAATTGTTTGTGAGAGCCCGGTAATTTCCCCCAGATGTGTTGATTGAGATCATTTTAATTGGGGACGTCAGTGACTGAACTGGGGCATCCTTCATGCATAGCAAGTGTTCTACCAACCTCCCCCCCAAAAGTGTTTTACCAACCTTCCCCAAATGGTTACATGGACCTCAGTGCCATCTCTTTTGTTTTTAATCCCAGGGGACATGTGTATTTATGTGTGCTTGCACAACTCTCGGGGAAGTCACAGTCACCTACCCTTCTGGACTGAAACCTTCCCTTCCGGGCAAGGAGCACATTCATAGCAGCAAAACTGCTCCCCTTCTTTCTTTCTTTTTTGATAACCGGGCTGACAGGCATCACTACATCTCGAAACAGGCAGTGTCTATCCAAGAAGACAGAACTTTAGAATGTAATATATGTTAATAGCAACTAACAGACATTAATCACAAAAAAACTTTGTTACATGGAGGAAAAAACCAGATTATCAATGAGATAGGGAAAAAAAGCCTTGCTTTGATTTCCAGTAATAATTAAAATGACTTTTTTGGTCATCAAATCACACTGCCTGCCTCTGCATAGCAACCCTGGGATTCCTCTGTGGTCTCCTATCAAGATATTAGCCAGGGCCGACCCTGCTTAGCTTCTGAGATTGAATAAGATTGGGCTTTCAGGGAAGGGCTAAAATGGCATTCTCTTATAAAATGCTTAGTTCCCCCCTCCCGCTTCTTTCACCCAGACATACCAGGAAGTTTTGTTCAACTTTGCAAAGTTCCCGAGATTTACGGTGTAATCTTAAATAGAGTCAAACCTTCTAGACCCATTTTAAGACAACGGACTTTAAAAAGAAGTCATTTTGCTTCGGATCACTCTATTAGAATCAAGTCCTGTAGCTTAGATATTTGCCCCAGCATCCCCCAAATGAAGACAGGAGACACCAACTGGTTTATTTATTTAACAGCATTCAACTTATTGTAAATAGATGATCTATATCACTGCTTATTTCAATAACCTGTTGGTTTTGAGGTTGGGCCGCAAATAGACAGTAGGGTAAAAGGGCTGGCTGCCCTCTCCAATTGGCTGCTTTGTTTTCCAGTGCAGCCTCATGTTTCATTTGAATTAAACAGGGGCAATGGCAAATCCATTCACCGCATAATTCACAGCGAATCTCACTTCGTCAGATTTCGGGAATTCTATCCCCAGCATCATAGCAGCTGCTATCACATGAAACAAAACTTGTGTTTTCCCCTTCACTATGAATCTTCAGAATGATCAGTACCTGTGTTTTAAGATCTATTAACAAAACCATTCTTGATATCTCATTAATCACTGTGTTGATAGGAGTGGAGACAATTGTCACCTTAGTTTTATGCATCTGTTTAGGAATTGACGGCACTGAGTTCATTACCCGGATTGATCAGCCATAACAGCGTCCAGTTATAATGCAAAGGATGTTACTGTCATTCCCAACCTGATAACCAACTTATAGAATGAAGCTGCCCTCTGAAATACTTTAGAATCCACACCTGGTTAAAGCCCCGGTGCCACACAAGTAAATCCTCCTCAAGGGTGACTTCTTTACTTTCGGGAGCTTTGGGATCCACCCTTCCAACTTTCATTCTAATGATGGAGTTGTTTGGAAAGGTGATCATGTTCAGGAGGTCAAAGCCAGCTCCCATTTCCCTGTTCTCATCAAAAGACATCGTTTCTCCAGCTGAGTTGTTAAATGACATTCCTTGAAGAAACTGGTGCAGCTAATTGAAAAAAACACAAGAAATGTCAAGGCACTAACATCTTTGATTCTTCATAGTGAGAATTACAACACCTTTCTTGCTAATGCTGATACACTTCCATCCAGCTCCAGCTAGACCCATCCTGAAAATGAAGTAACAGAAGATATCTTACTGTTGACCTATTATACATTCAAATATTTTCAAATTCCAAACATAACAGAATATGTGAACCCCCCAAAATTGGTCATTGAATAATGTGAAGAACCAGTTTATTCATGGAAGAGATATTTCAACATTGTACAAATCCTATCATGGCAGTAGAGACATTATCCATCCATCTGTCCATCTGTCCATCTGTCCTTCTGTCTGTCTTTCTGTCTGTCTGTCTGTCCATCCACCCACCCACCCACCCATCCATCCATCCATCCATCCATCCATCCATCCATCCATCCATCCATCCACTCTCTCTGCATGCCTGCTTGCCTGCCTGTTTTCCTTCTCTTGAAAAACTCAGGTTTCTAGATGAGTAACAATAATATAAAATGCAATAAAACTTTTTCTGAACACAGATTAAAAAAACAGAGAAACACCGAGACAATAAAGATAAAATGCATTAAAACTACATAAATGTACCATTCAAAATACACTGGTCAAATTACATCGCCAGCTAGCAAGACATGCCTCCTTTTGCCCAGATGCACATTGTGTACATGTTACCTGCCAAGGCTGGACATCATGAAATTCAGTATTCCTGCCTCTCAAGACTGACTGATCATTGGATCGGGAGGAGTACATGGTGTGCAAAGCATGGGCAACGGCATAGACTGCATTGTAGATGACATAGCTGTGACCAGTCATGTGCATTTCGAAAACAGCACCAGGGAGACTGTCCAGTCTCTCCTTTCCCGTACATTTAGTGATAGTCCCTAGAAAACTTGAAAGCACACATTCAAAGGCTTGCTCCCAAAAGTCTTTGAAAAACCCATCTTCTAAGGTTCTGAAAGGTTTTATCACCTGAAGAAATTTCTCAAACCCTGGATGCTCCCGTGAATGAATTGCCAAGAAAATGGTGCCATGGAAAACGGTTAGATCTAAATCCCTCTCAAGTGTTGATACAGCAAAATCAACCTGACTTGTTGTAATCCACACCTTTCCAACAGATTCAAATTCCTTATGATTAACATTTAACGAACATATTATAGTAATAAGGAATGCAATGGTCTGAGAATCTCCATAGACAACATATATACTGGCATTGCTCAATAGATAGATCTTTGAAATCTTTGAGAGCATGTTATTTATTTCAGTCCAGTCACTGAGACGTTTTCTGTGTGGCATTTGTTGTGTGAAGGCCAGACAGATTCCATGCTGGGAAAGCAACAGTTCCAGGGCCTTTAAGAAATGTTCTCCACTGTCATCATCCACCACAAAGAGTCCAACCCATGTCCATCCAAAATGCTTGAGTAACCAGATAATACCCATGTACTGATGGGTTTCCTCAGGTGCCATGTGGTAAGAAAATGGAAACTGCACTGATTTTCTCTGTTCTGGAGCAAATGACCCATATGGGAACTAAAAGAAACATACAGAATATTAGAGTTGGATTAGAAGAAGTGTCCATATCTGTATTCTGGCCTCTCTTCGAGGGCTGTTTGTCAGTCTGAAATCCAGATTGTAATCAGCAGAGCTGGCATGGCGGGTATTCTATAAATTGAAATTTTGGAATACCATGACATTTCTGAGGAACATGTACAGGGAAGTATCTGATCCTGACTTCTCTTTCTTGTCCCTACTGTCTAAATGGAAGAATTGTGTACATTCTATATTATACATTAAAGGTAAAGGTTCAGGTTCCCTTGCTCGAAAGCCAGTTGAATCCAACTCTAGGGTTGCGGTGCTCATCTCCGTTTCAAAGCCAAAGAGCCAGCGCTGTCCGAAGACGTTTCTGTGGTCATGTGGCCGGCATGACTAAACACCAAGGTGCACAGAACGCTGTTATCTTCCCACCGAAGTGGTACCTATTTATCTACTTGCAATTTCTTGCTTTCGAACTGCTAGGTTGGCAGGAGCTGGAACTAGAGACGGGAGCTCACTCCATCATGCGGCACCCGGGTCTCGAACTGCTGAACTACTGACCTTCCACAGCCTGCAGTTCAGCGTCTTAACCACTTGAGCCACCGCAGCTCCATATATTATACATTGCATAAATGTAAAACATCTAATCACACATCATCATGCTTCTGAACCACAAAACTAGTCTGAGAAGGCAGTGAAAAAAGAGAATAATGCATACAGCAGCTGAAAATCCATCCAATTCAGGTCCTACCTGTGGAATTTTGTAGAGACCTAAGATGCCTGAAATACAGTTGGAGATATCAGAGCCATGTCCTCCAATCACAATCATTAGTTTCTTTGAGGCTGAACACTTGTAGTTAGGAGCTAATCTGTGTGATCTGAAGAGCAGGTCCAGAATGCTACGATATGTCAACCTTTCATAATAGTAGCTGTCATAGATGTGGAATCCAAGGGTGACGTTTGGCAAAATCTTAGGATTCTCATTAATCTCATTTACAGCAAACGCCAAGGCAAGACTGTGCTGGTAGAACTTTGTCACCATTCTGCAATTAGAATTCCATATGCTTTCAGAAACATATTTATTTATTTATTAGTTGAATTTATACCCCCACCCTCCCCGCCGAGGCAGCCTCAGGGTGGCTTACAAGGATATAATACACAGTTCTGGTCCTTTGGGGCTCTCATTATTTCATTTCCCTGTCAGTAAGATCAACCTTTTATTTGTACCTCATGTCTCAGAAGTCATGTAACTCCCCCTTAAACAGAATTAAAATTTAGAGTCCGGTGGCACCTTTAAGACCAACAAAGTTTTATTCAAGGTGTGAGCTTTCATGTGCATGCAAACTTCCTCAGACAATGAAATGGAATTACAGATCATAGTTGTATATATAGAGGGTGGCTTGTTAAATTAGCATGCGGAATAGTGAAGATGTTTTTTAACTGATAAAAAGCATGACAAGCTTGGTTTCTGGTTATCATCCGTTTGGGTTCAACTGGGGGGGGGAACAACATAGGCAATAAATATGTCAGAACTGGAGACTGAAGAGGAGGAGGAGGAGGAGGAGATTGGATTTATACCCCGCCCTTCACTTGGAGTCTCAGAGCGGCTTACAAACTCCTTTCCCTTCCCCTCCCCACAACAGACACCCTGTGAGGTGGGTGGGGCTGAGAGAGCTCTTGACAGAAATGGCTCTTTTTCAAGGACAGCTGTGCCAGAGCTTGTGACTGACCCAAGGTCACATCAGCAGGTGCAAGTGGAGGAGTGGGGAATCAAACCCAGTTCTCCCAGATTAGAGTCTTCACACTTAACCACTACACCAAACTGTGTAGTGGTGAAACCAATTCTATGTCATTCTTAAGAAGCCTTGGTGAGAATTCTTAATTCTCTGTCAATTCTTAGGAAGCCTTGGCGACTGATTTCCACGGCTGATCACAAAAGCTTACTTACTTTGTAGAAGGAATGTGTTTTGGTGTGTTCTGGAAAGAATACTTGGAAGCGTAAAAAATCATCTGAGAGATAATCCCACCAGTTAGGAGATCCCCTGACTGATACCACTCGTGTGGGACAAGGATAGTGCCACTCTCAGGGCAGTGAATGAAATCTTTGCACACCACGGGAGTAAAGAGAAGTGGCAACACCAGTAGCACCAGCATCCTGGCTGCAAAGCTTCTGTCTAGATGCAGACTCTTCCTGAGCCTGTCATCAAGTTGCTGTGTATGGTGACTGACTGACAAGACCCTGACAGAAGGGGAAAGGGTCACCATGAATTTAGAAATGAGTGGCTTGAAAGGCATCCCGCAGAGGGACATCAGAGATGACCAATACGTGACTTGAAGGCAGCCAGATAGAATGGGAAGTAACGTCACAGAGATCACACCACCAATCACAAAGCACATCCAGCTTTGAAGGGCAGAGGGGTTGACTTTTTATAACCACCAAAAGACTTGCCCAAGACTGTTCTCTGGCTCATCCTAGGAGTCAGAGTAGCTTGCTGATGAAAAATAAATCGTGATAATTACAGGGAAGAGCAAACCTCGCTGGGGGATTTAATTGGCACCAATGGTAAAAGACTGGTGTTTCAGATCTGCCTCCAAGTCTTCCTGTCTCACTACTCAGTGGTAAACAAAGGAAAGCAGGCTTCGGGTTTCTTTCTGAGCAAGTCACCACAGAAAAACTAAGCCCAAAGATGAAGCCTGAGAGGAAATACAGTACAATTTATTTATGTATTTTTGTTGTGGTTTTAAATCTTAAGCCACCTTGAGCGGGGCTCCTAAGACGCAGCATAAAAATATTCTAAATAAATAAATAATAACGACAAGGCCCACTGCTGATATGGGCAGCAGGAAGCGCCAGTGGTCCCCTTTGGAGTAGCCAGTACTGAGCTAGATACACAATCTCAATCAGTACCTTCAGATTTAGAGGGTAATTTGTTCCCCTCTGTATTTATTTATTTACATTGTTAAGAGTCTACACGCAGGCCCATAGCCAGGATTTTTTTGGGGGGGAGGTATTTAAATTTTTAAGGAGGCAGTTGATTAAATTAAAGTTAATTAAACTACCTCGGTCAGTGGCTTGGGGTAGTGTCCCACGGTGGTAGTGGCACTGGGGCACTGAAGTAGAGGCTGGCGGTAGGTGAAGCAGACGAGGAGGAGGTAGTGGTGGATGTCATTGATGCTGTGTGTGGGTGGCCCACTGTGACCATCCAATTGTGGGAGATTTCTGACTTCTGAGCAGTCACCACAGCACACCTCCGCCAGCTTTCCCCTCCCACCACCCCACCTCATCTCCCAGGTGCCCTCTGGAGGTCTCAACTAGTCCAACTTTCCAATGTGCATATTGAGGTGGCAACATCTCTCTCAAGGATCCACCCAGCTCTTAACTCATAGCAGCACCCACCACACACCTCCGCCAGCTTTCCCCTCCCACCACCCCACCTCATCTCCCAGGTGCCCTCTGGAGGTCTCAACTAGTCCAACTTTCCAATGTGCATATTGAGGTGGCAACATCTCTCTCAAGACTATCTATCTATCTATCTATCATCTATCTATCTATCTATCTATCTATCATCTAGAGATAGAGATATATAGATATAGATATAGATAGATAGATAGATAGATATAGATTTAGATTTAGATTTAGATAGATATAGATTTAGATAGATAGATAGATA